>NC_056729.1:1610506278-1610636278 GCF_019279795.1 Protopterus annectens | reverse complement strand
TTTTTACCAGGACTCCTACCATGACCTTGGACTCCTGTATGCCCCAGTGCTGCACCTGGAAACGCAATTCCTCTCCAACTCCAGCCACCCTGCCTACAGTGGGAAGCTGCAACCAGTTATGAGCTATATTCCTGCCTGTGGGGTTTAAATATGGCCAATTTCCCACCCTTTGCCATGATTGAATGGTTTTGAATATGCTGAGCTAAGCTAAGCTATGGGCAAACCTGCTTAGCTAAGGTTGGCATTGCTTAAATGGTCATGTTCAGCACTGCTTACCAATGGGCAAATCCACTTAACTGGGCTACTCTTTGCTTAGCAGTCATATTTACACAATGCTTACACCTGGTAAGCAGAGCTGTACAATGCTTAGCATTGTTTATTTTTCATTTTATAGACTATCTGCTGTATGGCATTGATTCATCATTCATTACATATTATAAATTTGTTTCCTGTCCTTGACATCCCCCAATGTGCTTTCATTACATTTATTCATGTGTGACTATACTGTATGGGGCACTTGTCTTTCTATGGTTCATAGGTTCATAGGTTCATACTAGGCTATCTGTCCTAGGGCATTTATAAGCCTAGCCAGAGTGTGGTTGGCTTTCGCCACCCATATTAAATGAATTCTGCTATGCCCTTTTTTGAGGTTAGTATACTGTGCCTCTGTCTAACAGTGACACAGAAGTGATACCCGGGGTAAACCTACTATCTCCCATCCACTCATCAAGATTCCTCTTGAAGAGAGTCAATGAGGGACTCTGCCTAACCTGGACTGGAATTTTATTTCAGAGTGAAGGGAGCCTCTGGGTTATGAATCTGTCCCTCCAGCATGTCCTATTTATTTCAGTGCTGAGGTTCAAGTCTCTCGAGCACGTAGCTCGATGGGATTTGGATTTTCTGAGGTGCAGCATGTCCATTAATTCTGGGTTGGACATGGCTTTATACGTCAGGCACAGATCGCCTCTAAGCAGGCGGTATGCCACTGAGTAGAGCTGGAGTTTCTTTAACCGGGCAGCATATGGCATCTATTTGAGCCCTTTGATCCTCTTGGTGAGGTACATTTGGGGTCTTTCCAGTTGCTGCAGGTGTCTGGTAAGGTACATCCCAAAAGGGGCATTGTACTCAATTATGGGCCTGATGAGGGATGAGTAAAGAGGCACGATGACCTCCCCTGATCTAAATCGGGGGATTTCACAACTTGATTAAACTGACATCTCACATCTGGACCTACTGCAGTACTCCAGTTAACAAATATATGTTATTTAGTAGGTAGTACTAAAAAAATTGTTTATGTACTGCTTTCACGTGTAAAATGTGAATTGGTTATAGTGGGGATTGAACTTGGAATGGTTGCTTGTAAAGTGTATGTTCGACCCACTACACTATTGCAATACTGCTTATGCTGGATGTCTCTTGTTATTTAACTTCTTATGCTGTTTAAGCTGGACTAAGCATAGCTAAGCAATGGGCACACCCGTGCAGCTATGCTTAAACTTTATTGCATTTATAAAAAAAAAGTTTTGTTGTGTTATTTTATCTATACCCTTCAGAATATCCCTGCTAATGCTAAACCTGTTATTTTATCAGCTTTCTGCTTTGTGGGACAATTGTCTGTTTTGGCTTAGTGCACATTACTTACTCTTGAGCCTCACAAGGGATAATTAGCTAGGCTACAATGTGGCTCACAAGGGCAGTGCAGCTATGATGGGTTGGGAGGTGTGTGCTATGTGCTTATGCTGCCTGTGTTATCCTAATAACTTTTGGCTTGGTAGCATACCTCTCAACCTCTTAGAGCAAAATATCTGGACAAAGCCTACAATGATGGGGGGACAAATAAGGGCGGATTTTAAATATTGCTCTTATAAACTTAAAAAGTTGATAGAATAATAGGTTTTACATTAGCGTGAATTTTCTGACGGATGTGTCCAGTCTTAAACTCAAATGTTTTGTCATTATTTAATGAGTTCAATCCTCAGCTATTTGCCAGACAGGTACACATTTTAGGGGGAACACACCAAAAATATGAGGCAAACATCTGGGCATTCTGCAAAAATCTGTACAGTTGAAAGGTATGCTTGATAGGGACGATTGTCCCTTATGCCTTTGACCACTGATTTTTGTTTTCCTGATGGGTTGGGGGTGTTACGAGCATTCTCGCTCATTTTTAATTGCCAAAGGGCAATTCTGGAGTGCAGGGGCATGTGTATTGTGAGAGCTCTGCTCTCAGATACACCCCTACACTCGTACACAGCTCCATTTCTGTTTAACAGCAAAGGTAGCATACCTTCATAAATATGCAAGGTGCTGCTGTGCTGTACAGGAACGGTCCCTGCCATGCAGGAATACCTTATTCCTGCACAGCTGCTTGCTGAATTCTGGGGATTGTGTCTGGACTGGTGGGGAGATGGTTTTCATGCTTGTGTTTTTCAGCATTTTAATTACATATTATGGTCTTGGGATTTTGATTTTCAAGATTTTGAATTTCAGTATTGTAGTAAGCCATATCTTTGTACAGAGAGAGAAAGAGAGAGAGAGAGAGTGTTATATATTGCAAAATAGTAGCGTCACCTAGAGAGCATACAGAGGAGTTTTATACTAAAACTGGAGTTATATTTCAGACAGATGAAACAGGGCTGGTCTATATGACTGTGAAGGAAGATATATGATTTATTCCCAAGAAGGTAGGAAAGTCTACATGGAAACCAGGGAGAAACTTGTAGAATTCAGTATACAACATGGTTAGCACTGCTAGAGAATGTCAGATTCTTAGAGAGAGAGATAGAGACAGAGCGTTAAAATGAATCTCCAGGATTTGAAAATGATCCTGTTATTTGGCAGGTATTTCTACAAGCTGTGCTGGAGGAAATGGTATCCTGCATTTGAGCAGGTGTTTTCTTGGGTGAGGAAAGTGAATCACCTACTAAATGCTAGAGGCAATGAAATAAACTGAGCTGCCCCAAAATGCTGAACTATTTTTGGAAAAGCAGTATGAAAGTGTGGCAGAACGCAATAACCTGAGCTATACAAGTTTCTGCATTTAGTATTTGGATTGCTTACTTCCTTTAAGAACTGTTCACAAACTAAGTTTATCATGATTAATGCTGTTCCCCAGGCTGAATAGAAGAAGCATGTTTTATTTTGTCAATGTAAATAAACCTGGGTTGAAATCTATAAAGGTGTTTTCCACTGCATGCTGAACAAGGTTTCTCCATTGCTGGGTAATGCAGAAAACAATAGTGTTATTTTTTGTGAACATTTCTGTGATTCTTTACTTCCTGCACCCCGAATGAATAATTTGCTGCAGCAGTTGCCACCTGACAATGGAATGCGGTAATGATTATAGGTTCATAGGTTCATAGGTTCATACTAGGCTATCTGCCCTAGGGCATTTATAAGCCTAGCCAGAGTGTGTTTGGCTTTCGCCACCCATTTTAAATTAATTTTGCTATGCCCTTTTTCGAGGTTAGTATACTGTGCCTCTGTCTAACAGTGACACAGAAGTGATACCCGGGATAAACCTACGATCTCCCATCCACTCATCAAGATTCCTCTTGAAGAGAGTCAATGAGGGACTCTGCCTAACCTGGACTGGGATTTTATTACAGAGTGAAGGGAGCCTCTGGGTTATGAATCTGTCCCTCCAGCATGTCCTATTTATTTCAGTGCTGAGGTTCAAGTATCTTGAGTGCGTGGCTCAATGGGATTTGGATTTTCGGAGGTGCAGCATGTCCATTAATTCCGGGTTGGACATGGCTTTATACGTCAGGCACAGATCACCTCTGAGCAGGTGGTATGCCACTGAGTAAAGCTGGAGTTTCTTTCACCGGGCAGCATATGGCATCTGTTTCAGCCCTTTGATCCTCTTGGTGAGGTACTTTTGGGGTCTTTCCAGTTGCTGCAGGTGTCTGGTAAGGTACATCCCAAAAGAGGCATTGTACTCAATTATGGGCCTGATGAGGGATGAGTAAAGAGGCACGATGACCTTTCCTGATCTAGATGTGAATCCCTTCATGATTAGGTGGGCTATATAAAATGTTTTTCTAACCACTTTGGCCACGTGGTTGTCAAATGAGACATTGCTATCAACTTGGGTCCCCAGGTCCCTAATTACTTCTTCTGTACTTAATGGATTACCACCTATGTGGTAATTTGTGGGCACATTGTTTTTGCCAAAGTGGATGACTATACACTTTTTGGTGTTTTGCTTGAGGCCATGGATCTGGCACCAGTTGTCTGTTTCTATGAGGCCCTTTTGGAGGATGCTTGTGTCAGCTGGAGAGTTGATTATGGCACCCAGTTTGCAGTCATCTGCGAACTTGGTCAGCCACAGTCTTTCTGTGTTGGCCTGTACCTCCAAGAAATATATAGCGAACAAGAGCGGTCACAGGACTGAGCCTTGTGGGACACCACTTGAAACTGGTTTGGAGTCTGACATGGCTCCAGCAATTCTAACCATGTGGGTTCTGTCCTTGAGCCAGTTTGCAACCCATCTAGTGACATAGGGGTTTATATTTAAGCTGGTGAGCTTATCTATAATGCCCGAGTGGGGTATTGTATCAAAGGCTTTTGCGAGGTCCAGATAGGCTGTGTGGACCACCTTCCCCTTGTCAATGGCCTTGGTGACTGTTTCAAAGAAATTGACCAGGTTTAAGAGGCAGGATCTGCCCTTAACAAAGCTGAACTGGGTAGGATCCAGTGTCTGTAGGTCCCCAATATCTTTATTTATGAGGTCCATGATGATCCTTTCCATAGCTTTGCAGACCAAGCTAGTCAGGCTTATGGGGCGATAGTTTCCAGGATCCGTTGAGGCACCACCTTTGTGGAGAGGGACCACTGTTGCTGTACGCCACTCTTTGGGTACATATCCTGTAGTAAGGCTGAGATTGAACAGTAGTTTTATGTTTGGGTTTAGCTCTTCTTGGAGTTCATGTAGGATGCAGTCTGGGACACCGTCTGGTCCCATTGATGCTGTGTTTTTTGCTTTGGAGAGGGCGGCTCTTACCTGGGCATCTGAGATGTCAGGGGCAGCACTCTGCTGGGAGAGATATTTGCCCTTTTGGTGGGGGAGTTTGCGCTGAACCTGTCAGCTAGCATGTTGGCAATGTCTGTGGGTTTGGTATATTTTTTGTCATTTTGGACTAATTCTGAGCATATCTGGGAATTCCCACCCAGGATCCTAATATAACTAAAGAAAGCCTTGTGATTATCCTTAGTGTCCTGTGCAATTTTTCTCTCGAAGCTGGCCTTAGATGATTTTATGAGTGCCCGTAGTTTTTTGCTAATACTGATCAGAGATGCCTTCCCTTTTTGGGATTTTGCTCTATCATGTAGTAGCTTCCTCCTTCTATTGTATAGTTTGTTTATGGCTGGGGTCCACCAGACAGGACGTCTGCCTTTGGAGGATTGGGTCTTGGTTTTATTTGGGATTGCATGATCTATGCATTCCTGAAGGTGTTCATAGAATGCGTTTATAAAGGATTCTGCAGTCTGGACCTTATTTTCCACAGGCCCGGGGGCTTTGAAGGATTCCACCTGAGTTTTGAGGAGTGTGAAATTTGCTTTAGAGAAATTTTTCACTGTGGTTTTCGAGGCAGGGGGTGGGGTTGGGATGTGAATATCCAGTGAGGTTAGTTTATGGTCTGATCTTACCAGTGAGGGATACACTTCTCTTCTGGAGCATAAAGTCCCCATGTTGGTGATGATCAGGTTCAGTATGTTTTCCCCTCTTGTGGGAGTGGTAACAAGTTGTTCCATAACATTTGAGTTTATAAATTCTAGGAACCTTTGGGCTAGGGTGTTGGAGCTAGAGTAATGCTCCCAGTCTATGTTTGGGTAGTTGAAGTCGCCCAATATAATGGTGTTTGGAGAGACCTTCATATTTTCCAGTGTTCTCAGGAAGGCTGAGTGGGGTTCCTGGGTTTGGGAGGGTGGTCTGTAGCAGGCTATAAACTGGAAGGCAGTTTTACCCACTGTTAGTTGCACATGGATAGTCTCTGATGCTTGTGCTGTGCCACCAACCTGGAGGTGTGGGTATCTTTGACGAATATTGATACTCCCCCTCCTTTTGTGGTTCAGTCCAAGTTTTGGGGCTGAAAAGCATGGTATGAGGTATAACCTGGTAGTTCTGGGGTGCTCTCGGGAGCCTTGAACCAGGTTTCTGTTACTACACAGATATCGATGTTCTCCATGCTAAGGAGAGTTTCGAGTGCGTGCATCTTGAGGTTTAGACTTCTGGCGTTGAGTAGCATTACTCTTAGTTTCTTATCCCTTGTGATACCTATGGAGGTGGGTTTGTCTTTTGACCCTTGCCTAAAAAAGGCACTATGGGGGTAGCAAGAGCCTTTGCCAATATCCGAAAGCCCAGGGGTGACAGGTGCAATCCATCCCTAGCGAAGCATCGTGGCTTGTCGAGCATGTCATCCCAGGCTGACAGGCATTGGATCCCATTTGAATGACACCAATACTTAAGCCAATTGTTGAAATTGATCATCTTGTCTTCATATTGTGGCATCATTCTTGGTGAGGGTAAGATGCTACTCAAGGTCAGGGTCATACCGGCCTGGGCTACATGCTCAGAGAGCTCCTCTATGTCTCTTTTCATGTAGTCCAGGGAGGTACGTCTCAGGTCATTCACACCAGCATGGACAATGACTGAGTCATATTTGTACTTGCCTCGGAGTGACCTGAGTGCTTGTGTTATGTGGCGGATCCTAGCACCCGACAGGCAGCTCACCGTGATCTTCTCCTTGTTCAGCCTGGTGAGCGGGACGTCAGTGTGCCTGACTATAGAGTCACCTATTACAAGTGTATCAGGTGTGTTGTTTAGCCTTAAGAGCTGTGACTGTTCGGCACACTGGCTTTGTGAGCTATGTGCTGCACATGTTTTGTTTTGGGGTAGCGGTTGCTTGGGTGTCTGCTTTGGAGGTCTCTGCTGCTTAGGAATATTTTTATTTAGAGCCTCCGAGTATGTTTTTGTATGTTTATGTGTTTGGTTTGCTGTCGTGGTAGGTCTATGTGAGACTGGAATTGTAGTGAGTGTGGTTTCCTTCTCCTCCTGACTGGTTACGCCAGTACTGAGTTGAGAGTGCTTAGCCTCCAGTTTGGCTATATGGTTGCATCTCTCACATGTGTTGGAATTTGTTGGGAGGAGGAGAGGGTTGTCTGTGTACATGAAGCAGTTGTAACATTGCCTCAAGATTCCCAGATTCACCAGCTGGACTGGAGAGGAGATTGACAACTGACCTTTGGACATGCTAGAATAGTATTGGGAATTCCTTTATAATTGAAAAAAGGGCCAATGAGGAACAAGGTACTCAAGGGGAGTTTGTGAGGGTGTAGTGCTTTTAATTTTTAGTGCTGACTTATATAATTGCTTTAGTGAGCAAGTGCCAGGTAACTTAAATGCAATGTGTTACAGGTAACTTAAATGCAAAAACAACAAACAGTAACTTTCTTTCAAGTGAAACAAGGAAATAAGTACAGTAAGCAATGCAGATATCACTAGGGATCCACAGAAGCGCTGAAAAGCCACATTTTAGGTGGAATTAGCTTTCCAGGGAAATAACAAGCAAACAAACAACAAGCATACAAACAAAGCTAGATTCAGCAGGCCTGGATGTAGTGTATGATACAGCAAACAAGGTGTACCAATTACAGTAAGAAGTGGAGTCCAGTCTCTCCTCCCACAAGAGTGCAGACCATGAACCTTCTTAATGTAAAATAACTGG
The DNA here is from genome assembly GCF_019279795.1 of Protopterus annectens. Lineage (NCBI taxonomy): Eukaryota > Metazoa > Chordata > Ceratodontiformes > Protopteridae > Protopterus > Protopterus annectens. Next base: position 1,610,628,548 of record NC_056729.1, on the reverse strand, counting down.
CCTGAAGCCCAAGTGCTAAACCAGAACTAATACACTTTTAGAATAACAGACACTGAGCCCTCAATCAGCAGTTCCCAACTTAGTACTAATCTATAAGAAGGATGTAAGCTACCTGTCCTGCCACCACAGTGCAGGCCACAAACCTTCCTAATGTAAAACAACTGGTCTGAAGCCCAAGTGCTTAATCCACAAGACTTAGAATGATAGCTACACTTTAATCAAGTTACTACCAAGCAGTAATAAATACAATTGAATACTTTAAAGAATGCCTGGATTAGTGCTCAAGTTATACAAACAAAGCTAGATTCAGCAGGCCTGGATCTAGTCTATGCTACAGCAAACAAGGTGTACCAATTTCAGCAAGAAGCAGTTCAATTATGCAGGCACTATTACCCTTTAACCAGAAATTCCCACCTCAGAAGGGCAGAGTCCAGCCTCTCCTCCCACAAGAGTGCAGACCACGAACCCTCTTAATGTAAAATAACTGACCTGAAGCCCAAGTGCTTAAACCAGAATTAATACACTTTTAGAATAACAGACACTGAGCCCTCAATCAGCAGTTCCCAACTTAGAAGGATGTAAGCTACCTGTTCTGCCACTACAGTGCAGACCACAAACCTTCCTAATGTAAAACAACTGGTTTGAAGCCCAAGTGCTTAAACTAAAAGGCTTAGAATGAGTTACACCAAGCAGTAATAAATACAATTGAGTACTTTTAAGATGACGCAAAAACAAAATAAAGTAGGAAGAAACACAAATACAGTAAAAGCAGATAACATTTTTTTTGATGTTACTGTTTAATGAGATAAATACTGACTGCAGAAATTGAGGCCTGCTTACTTCACAGGTTCATAATAGGCTAACTTCCCTTGAATGACCTTTTAATCCTAGCCATTTTCCCTTTCAGAAGTGAGAATTAAACCCTGTACTTTGTGTTTGGGAGGTAAACACCTTAACCGTTATACAAACTCCCAACCAAGCTTATCAATTTATTGTATTATCTTCATGAATGCTTGACTCCTCTAACCTTGTGCATGAAAAATAAGTTGATTTATTGTGTTATCCTTGTATCAGTAAGGTTATTTATGTTAAGGGAGATTCTTATGGCAATAACCAGAATAAAACTTGCAAATACCCTACTTATTCCATCCCTCCTTTATGGAAGCTCCATTTTCTCAAGCCTTCATTCATCTCTTAGTAATAAACTTTAATCATGTTACTACAAAATAATGAAATTTGCCTCTGGGATGCCAAACCACACCCACCATTGCCGGGTCATTCTGGATTTGAACTGGCCTGATTTCCTCCAATACCTACATTTTATCCAAATATCTCTTGCCCATAAATGATATACAGTCCCAACAACTGCTCTGTCCTTAATTCTGTTCTACAGTTTTACATACCATCTCGCAATCTTCGGTCTTCTAACAAACAACTTTTAACAATTACCAAACCCAATGAAAGAGCTGGACAAAACCTATATTCATACTCCATTGCCCGAATATGGAATTCCCTTCTTCTATTATTGAACTTGACTCATTAAAACCTTTTAAATCTCCATTAAAATGCCAGTGCCTTAATAATCACACCTGTCCCTGTACACGTAACTCTATGCCACCATAAATAAAATAAACTTTGACTACTCCTTCTTCTTTTCCCTCTTTTAAGTAATTCCACACACAACTATGAACCTTCTCTATAACAACAAACTTTACAAATCTTTCCATCTACTTCTAGGCAATGTCCAGAACCTCCTAAGTTTTTACTAGAATTGTTTGCTTGGAACCAAAACCATGTCATTATTCAAATGCTTTTGCATTAATGTACTGTGTATTATATGTATCGTGCAATGCACTTCTTCAGTGCTTTAACTGTTAATGTACTGTACAAGATATTTCTTGTACCAATGTATTTTTTTTTATTGTTTATGCTTTTCTCCTGTTTTATCCTTAAAATTCTCTGTAATAATTTTTTGTGTAGCTTTTCTCCTGGGCCTCCACTGAAAATGGGTTTTTGACCCAGTGGAGTTTCCTGGTCAATAATTGTCAATCAATCAATCAATCAATCAATCAATCAATCAATAAGTTGGGTTATTGTAAAGACTGGTAGAATCTCTGTGCCAAATAGGAATTTAGACTATGAACACGATTCTCCTGACGAAAATACTTTTTTATTGAAGGTTGGCCTGTAGCTGTATGTGCACTGCAAGTCTTTGGTAAGCACCACCACTGATCTCTGTGAGTGGTGTGCAGTGACAGATCAACACATATTAAACCTGAAACAACTCATTGTCTTAAAAAAAATTAACCAGACTTATGAACTGTCCAGATTTTTGATTATGTTTTGGTCTGTTCCTCATAAACTTTGTAGTTTTCTGGTAAATCACTGAAGATTGAAGTCACAAAATAATGGTAGGCATTTTAGTCTCATACTTACTATCCTACAGAAAAGGCATGCCAGCACAGAAACTATTGTTCTAGCAACTAAGTTTATAAGAGCAATATTAAAAATGTGTCCCAATTTTTGGGTCTTTGTCTACCCATTATTTTAGGCTTTGTCCACATTTCTTGTGCTAGGAGGTTGAAATGTTTAAAATTAACAGGCCACCTTACTGGGAAATCAAACATTTTCACTCCATTAAGACACTGTGATCAGAGGACAACATTGAGTTGAGGCCTCACTAATTGCATTTGAAAGATATATGACAAGAGAAACTGGTCTCTGGTGAGTTGGGCAACATTATGTCTTCACACCTGACTGGAGACAGTCTAAAAGCCTATATGGACATGAAGGGGACTGATGCACATTATTATCAAAAATTGAAAAAATTAAATATTAACTAGATCTGGTGCTTCACCTGAGGCATAGGATTTCATATTTTAAGTGGACATTCATTATGAGCAAATTGCTAAGATTATAAATGGTTGAATGGTTGATTTAATGTATATTTTGAAGTTGTGGTTAGAAAGTGATGGAAACCATGCAAGAAAAATAGATAATGGCTTTATATAAATTTGAAAGAAAATCCACTAGTAGCTGAAAAATGACTGCAAATCCTCTGAAATGCTCTCTATTGATATTGCTGGAAGTAGCATACTCTAAACCAGAATTGTATATATACTAAGGGCTGCTAGCAAACCCTCACCTAAGATCATGTATCTGTAGGTACACAGACAGAAAGTATTACTTCTGAATTCATTTATTTTAAACATTTTATGCTATGGCATGTATAAAAGTATTGCTCAATGTTGTTCCTGACACGGTGCCTATAAAGTGTGACAATACTGAATTGGTACTTAGTACAAGAGATAGTAAATCTTCCTTCTGTCATTGTGCTACAGCCAAACCTATAAAATGTACTATTTCCATAGAAAGAAAAGAGTCACAATATTGATTAGATGCTGCAGATATGATTACATTAGTTAAATCACGATATTTGTTTACAAACAAAACTGTTGATAAAAAGACAACTGAAGTAATGTGTGTGTGTGTGTGTGTGTGTGTGTGTGTGTGTGTGTGTGTGTGCGCAGATAAGAGAGTACTCTGCAACCCAAGTAGAAAGGCAACCTCTTAAAGAAAAAGTGTTCTTTCAAGCAGGTTTAATACCTAACTTAACACATGATGTGATAATTGATCAAGGCTTTCTCCAATTTATGTGGCTTGATACATGACATGTTGTCAGAGACACATCAATCAACTATAGAAAACAATGTGGAATTTTAAAGCTCAAAAGGAAATATAATTAAGGTCTTGGAGGAGGGACTTCATAAACCTGACACTGAATCCAAACAACAAACTCCAGTAAATAAGCTAACAAGTGACATTAGTGCATACACTGAAAAGTGTGGGCTCATAGTTGGGAGTAAGCATACTAAGAAAAGTGGGCATCAAAACTAGGAAGAAGGTAGAATAATCCTATACTGAAAAAATAGAGAAAAGGGAGCTAGTATAAAGCCATAAAACTGTCTCTGCTCTGCCTAAGGAGAAAGTGAGACAGAAATGGAAGCAAAACCCTAAGAAGACAGCAAATAGAGATACTGAAATTTATGCAGATAATCTGCCAGTAGCTCTGGCAGAAGAAAATTAGCTTCCCAAATTAAGATTGTAATGATTTAGATGGAAGGGACAAAGAAGAAGAGCTGTTTCTGCCTTTGTAGTGTAAGAAGCTTCTTCCACCACACATCAAGATAATGATGAAAGCTTGATGTGCCTGGCCTGAATATAGGTCATAAGAGAAGACACTATACTAAGCTGAATTAGAGAAATTATAATCAAAGTAAAATGTGAAATAAATGAGCAGAATCCCACATTATACTTATTATTGATTAGAAAATGCATGTTGATGGCAAACTTGTTGCTCTGTTAATAAAATCACTATAATTGCTAGGTATACAGCCTGCTGTTTATGAAAATGCATAACTGCTTGCTTGGCAAAGTGACTAAAGAAAGACAACAGATAGTGAGCCAATACTATCTAGAACACTAGTAATAAAGTTGACACATAGTTGCATTTGGGTGATCATATGGGGATGGATAAGATAAGGGGCAGGATTTTAGCAAGATTTTATTGGTCTTTATAGGTTCATAGGTAGGTACTAGGCTATTGGCCCTGGGGCCTATATAAGCCTAGCCAAAAAGGTTCCCAGGCTTTTGCCACCCAAGAAAATAATTTTTCTGTGCCCCTGTCAAGCAGTGCCAGAGAAGTGATCCCCGGGGTGAATTTTCTATTTCCCGTTCAGTCGTCAAGATTTTTCTTAAAGAGGGCCTATGAGGAGCTTTGCTTGACATGAATGGGAAGTTTGTTCCAGAGTATGGGAACTCTCTGGGACAGGAATCTATCCCTCCAGCATGTTCTGTTTATTGTGGTGACAAGCTTTAGGTCCCTGGAGTGTATGGTTCAGAGAGATTGGTATTTCTTTAAGTGTAGCATGTCCAACAGCTCTGGGTTTGACATAGCTTTGTATGTTAGGCAAAGATCGCTTCTGAGTAGGCGATATGTGATGGAGTAGGGCTGGAGTTTTTTGAGACGGTCTGCGTATGGCATCTGTTTGAGGCAGGTAATCCTCTTAGTGAGGTATATCTGTGGCCTTTACAATTGTTATAGGTGTCTTATGAGATACATGCCAACCGGGGCATTGTACTCTATAATGGGTCTGATGAGGGATGAGTAGAGAGGAACAATGACCTCCTTTTTTCTAGAGGAGAACCCTTTTGTGATGAGGTGTGCCATGTAGAAGGATTTCCTGACTACTGTGGTGATGTGGTTATCAAAGGAGAGACTACTGTCCACCTGTGTCCCAAGGTCTCTTATCACACTTTCAGTATTTAGTGAGCTACCATCTATGTGGTAGTTCATGGATACCGAGTTTTTCCCAAAGGGGATGACAGTGCACTTCTTGGCATTGAGCTTGAGGCCATGACTTTGACACTAAGCATCTGTCTCCATGAGGCCCTTTTGTAGAATGTCTACATCATTAGGTGATTCTAGTTTGCAGTCATCTGTGAACTTTGTTAGCCAAAGACCTTCTGTGTTGGCCTGCACATCAGAAAAGTAGATGCCGAACAGGAGAGGACTAGGACTGAACTCTATGGTACTCCACTCGTCACTGGTCTGAAGTCGGACTTGGAGTTGGCTACTTTTATGGTGTGGGTTTTGTCAGTGAGCCAGTTGGCTACCCATCTTGTGAAATAGGGATTTATGCCCAGTTTAGTGAGTTTATCTATAATTCCAGAGTGGGGGATGATATTGAAAACCTTGGTGAGATCAAGATAGGCTGTGTGCACTACCCTGCCCTTGTCTACGGCTCTAGTGACTGCTTCAAAGAAGTCCATCAGGTTTATTAAACTGATCTACCTTTTACAAACCCAAACGTAGTGCGGTCCAGGGTTTGGAGGTTACCAATGTCTTTGTTTATAAGCTCCAAGATGATACGTTCCATGGGTTGATACGTTCCATGGGCTTGCAGACCAGGCTCGTCAGGTTAATGGGCGGTAGTTTGTGGGGTCTGTGGTAACACCCCCTTTGTGGAGTGGGATAACCATCACTGTGCACCATTCAGTAGGCACATAGCCTGAGGTGAGGCTATGATTGAACATGGTACTTAAGTGGGGTACCAGTTAATTCTGTAGTTCATGCAGTATTCAGCCTAAGATGTTGTCTGGTCCCATGGTTGCTGTGTTCTTGGTTTTGGAGAGTGCAGTCTTTACTTGTTCATCCATGATTACAGGGGCTTTGCATTCTTCTGGCATTAAGATGGGCCCTTTGGAGGGTGAGAGGGGGTAAAGTTAGCACTGAACCTATCAGCCAGGATGTTGGCAATATTGGTTAGTTCTGTATATTTAGTAGCATTGTGCATTATCTCAGAGCAGATCTGAGTGTTGCCATTGAGATTCTTGATATAGTTGTAGAATGCTTTGTGGTTCTCTTTGGAATCAGTGGCAATTTTATTTTTATAACTGGCTTTGGAGGATTGTATGAGAGTTCTCAGCTTCTTGCTGAAGCTGACCAAGGAGTTTCTCCAATCTTGGGATTTTACTCTTTTTTGCAACAACTTCTTCCTTCTGTTGTAGAATTTGTTTATGGCAGGGGACCACCAGATTGGCTTCCTTTTTTTGGAGGATAGCGTCTTGGTTCTGTTGGGGATGGCACAATCCATGCACTCGTGTATGTGCTTATACAGTGCATTTGTGTAAGATTCAGCAGTCATACCTCTATCTTCCATCTGTATAGGTGTCATGATGTTTGCCACTTCTGTCTTAGCTAATGAGCTTGGCTGGAATTTTTTTTGGATGGTGGTTTCCTGGGGGGGGGGGGGGGTGGGATATGGATGTCTAGGGTGATTGGGTTGTTGTGAAACTGATGAGAGTTGACCTTTGGTGTGGAACATGTTTACCACGGTTACCCATATTAGTAATGACATACTGTGCTACTGTTGAGTGTGGTGTGCTGATCCAAGGAAGCTGATCCAAATTCTTGGAATTTATGAATTCTAGAAAATGTTGAGCAAATGAGTTGGTACAGTAGTGTTGGTGGGTTGATTGGTGGGTGGTTTGATGTACTTGTTTGTAAGTATATAAAAACACTTAAGTATATTTTATAATATAGAATCTGAAGAAGAGAGAGAAAGGTGGGAGGGGACAAGGTGGATCAAATGTTGCATCTGGAATTGTGTTAGTTGATGGATAGTAGTTGCACTTGGATATTATATGGATAAGCCTGGATGTCCAGCTGAGGGATGGTGATAATCCTACGGATATGTGTTTATGTTTTGGTGTCTAGTTCCAGGTCTGGTGGTATGGGTGTGGTGTGGTATATTGTGTATAGGTGCTCTGTCTGGAGCCCCCAAACAGGTCTCTGTCACTGCAGATGTTACCCAGTCTCTTGTGTTTATGTAGTCTCGATTTAAGTAGTTTTAAGTAGTTGAGTAGTCTTTTGTTTTTTAGAGAGTTTGAGTTTGGTTTGGTTACTTGTACTGTTTGGTTTGTGGTTAGCATTTAGTTTGTGAATGTTAAAAAGGGCTATAGGTGTGTAGCAAGATAGCCAGATCCCAGACCAGGCAGGTGACCAGGGTAAGAAAGACAGGTGGCAATCATGCTGGTCTGTCGACCATGCGTCCCCAAGTAGACAGATGCAGATCCACATTAGAATGACACCAGAAGCCTGAACACATGAAGTCAATCCATTTGTCCTAGAATTGTTATGTGATGTTTTGTAGGTGTTATGTGATATCATTACTACTTGCTGGCAGGATGTCAAGGCTGTACTGAGTCAGGAGTTCCTCCCAGGCTACAAGATGAGAGGTACATCTCAGGTCATTCACGATAACATGGACAATGACAGAGTCATTCATTCACAAGTGTATGGTTCATATGTGTCATATTTGTGTATGAGTGCATGCATGCCGGAGTTGATCCTGGCACCCGTTTTTCTCTTTGCAGTGTGTTGGTCTTTGTTTAGCCTGTGTTTGTTTTTTTAGTCTGCCTGACTATGTGTGTTGGGTACACTAGTGTGTGGGTTATGTTGCTTGTGTGTGGGGGTGGGCTGAGTTGGGGGTGGGTGAGGTTGTGTTGTGGACTGGCTGTGTTGGTTAGTGTGTTAGGGGGTGGTGGTTGTTGTGGCTTCCTTTTGTTTTTTCGCTTGGTGCTTGGGTTTGTGTTTGTGAGCTTTGTGGGTGGGTGTGGGTGTTGTGTTTGGTTGTGTGGGTGGTGTTTTGTGTGGTGGGTGTGGGAGCTGGGTGGTTGGGTGTGTGTTAACTATGTCTTGGGTGTGGTGTGAAGTCTTGGCTCCTTTGGTGTTCTTGCTGCATTTGTTTGGCTTTGGCTTATAGAATGTTGTGTGCAGTTCTCACAGGAGTGCAGGTTGTAGTAGGAGAGGCTATTGGGTGTCAGCTAGAGAGAGGCAAGTGCCAATTGCTCCAAAATGCCCACAATTGCTCATGGAATCAGGAGGAAACATGCACCCAAAACTAGAAGATTATGGGGCTGACCCACAAGTGTTGAGGATAGTTGTAGCCTTATTTAGTGTGGAGTTTTGTTTCGAAAAAGTAAGTTGCACAAGTGTCTATTTGTTAGTAAAGTTAGTTTATTTAGTGCTGAGTAATTGAAACTAATAAAAAAAGAAACAGTTAGATTGCTGAAACTAATCAAAACTGAAAAAATAAGAATGAAAAAGGGCTACGGCTAGGAAGAAGCAAAGAATTGGGAGAAGACATGGAAAATTAGGAGAGTGGAAAAAGAAACAAATTAGGAAAATGTGATAGAAGAAAAATTAGTACCCTTAATTAGGTAAAATTCTAAGTGGAGCAAGGGTTATCATTGTATACAGGTAATACTTGATTATGCAAAAGGTTCCTGTGACAATACCCTTATGAAGTCTTAATGCCAAACATATAGCTGAAAGTTAGTAATACTTTCTTCCATAGTAAGAATTACCCTGAGCAATTCTTATGGACCAAGAGACCGCATTCATATACAGAACAAATCATGGACTCTGTTCATAGGTGTGTACTAGACCAGCGACCCTGGAGCCTTTACCAGCCTAGCCCATAGCAGTGCCCTGGCATCATGCCACCATTAGTTCCCAGTGCTTCTATCAAGTAGAGCCACTGGAGTGATCCTGGGGTGAACTTTCGATTTCCCATCCACTCATCAAAATTTCTCTTGAAAAGGGCCAGTGAGATGCTCTGCTTGACATGTATGGGAAGTCTCTTTCAGAGCATGAGAAGTCTCTGGTTTATGAACCTGTCCCTCCAGCATGTTTTGTTGATTGTGGTAATAAGCTTGAGGTCCCTGGAGCATGCCAGTTTGGAGAGATTGGGATTTCTTTAGGTGCACACACACACACACACACACACACACACACACACACACACACACACACACACACACACACACACACACACACACACACACACACACACACACATTGCCAGTAGTGAGATTAGAACCCCTACCTATCTAGTTATTTCTACTATAGTGTTATGGCTTTCCTACTACAAGAGCACAGACGCAGTTTCTCAAATGCATCTTGATCAAACCAAAAAGAGTGAAAAGGCAAAATAGCAAAGTGGCTTTTCATCAAATTATTTCCCTGGGAAAGAATTTGATTGGCCCCTTTTGTTACTTTGCCATTTTCGGCACTGTAGTGCAATCTTGGAGTTGGTATATTTAAGTAGGAGGGGTGTGGGGGCGAAGCCCTACACATTATGTAAGGTTTAGAGTTTTTTTTTTTTTATTTTGAAACAGCGATTTTTTCCCTTGAAAAAAAAATTGCTGTTCTGAGGTTTCGATGTTGTAAGCTTTTGCTTACATGGTGTCACTTAATTATCGTTTGCTTTTGTAAGCATGCGATAATATAATATAGACCCATGTTGCGCAGTTATCAGACGTGCCACGGAGCTTACAAATGATGTATCCTACAAATATACACACAAACACACTTGCCAGGACTCAGACTGTTAATTCTTTAATGGAAAGCAGCTAAGAAACACTGTATACCATCTGTAAAAAGATGGCATATTTTGACGTTAAAGTCTATGTTAAGGAATGCCATAGAACAAGATGGGGGGACACTTAAAACAATTTCTCCTATGTCTCTTCTTTTACGTGATGTAGGTACCAAAAGCTAAAAATAGGGAAGGAAATTAGAGAAGAGAAAAACACCACCTTTAAAAGTGTGACAGTGCATTTTACAGACATACAGGAGAGGCTGAGAAAGGTAAAACACATAATAAAAGAATGTATGGAGAGGGCACAGGACACAAAAAAGGACATAAAAATCTGTGGCTTCAAGAGATCAAAACAGGAGACTTATATTAGCACCCGCTGTTAATAAAAGTTCTTTGAAAAATTCCCAGAAGCTTTTGAAGTTATAGAAAAGATAAGTGAAGTAAATTATAAAGTGAGACAACGTGGAAAAGGAATTCAGATCACATATGCCATCAGTGATGCATTATAATAGTGACCATTTGGGTGGCCACCTGAGACCAATAGTTCTGACAGGGCCTAAAGCTAATCCATTAATAAGGTGCTATAGCTGGGGCTGCTTTGGGCAGAGGCATCTAGAGCCAGTTTTCTATTTAATTTTTATATTTATTTTTAAGTAAAGAAATGCCATGTTTTTACAAGAAAAATAAATATGTAAAATACATTAGTGATATTTGGAGTCTCTATTGAAAGTCACTGCCACAGTGGCACCCTATGATGGGTGGCTAGTCATTTAACTAATTAATTAACTTAATATCTCATATCTGTCACGCCCTTGCCTATTTCCTGAATGTGGACATTAATACTGGAATCATGCACTAGGTGACGTTACATACGATTAACTCATTAAGCAGGCACATGTCTCATATTTATAGTGTCTCTGTCCTTATTTTTACCCATTAAAGCTTAGGAAGAATCAGTTGTCTTAAATAATGCCAGCTGCAGAGGTGCGACATTATACTTCCCCTCAAACATAATGCACAAGACATAACCGCTCAAGTAATTGGAAAGCTAATCCAAGGATATGGTGTTGTCTTCCATCTCCACACAACATTATATCTAATGCAATCCATGACTTAAACTCAGTATTACTCACATATAAAAGTTTTTTTGCTTAAATATTGAACTGTTCCTTACAATAATAGTTTTAATGACAAGCCGTCTAAGAACTAGTTCTGTCTGCATTTAGTCTTGTACTGCTGTTATTGATTGGTGCCTAGTTGTAGTTAGCTTTAGCTGTACCATTATACATAGTGAGTGCTACTGTTTGCTGATTGTATGGCTTAACTGCAACTCTGCTATGAGACATTGAACACACTCAATCTGTTGTGCTCATCTTCTTTCTCTTTCTAACCATTGCTGCTCCCTACTATTTTTTCAGCTTTCATCTCTCTCATCATAGGTTTATAGGTTCATAGATGTGTACTAGGCTAATGGCCCTGGGGCCTTTACAAGCCTAGACATAGGATTACCCTGGCACAGTGCCACCCGACCTTAGTTCCCAGTGTCTTTGTTGAGTAGAGCCACTGAAGTTATCCCTGAGGTGAATTTTCTGTTTTCCATCCACTCTTCAAGATTTCTCTTGATGAGGGTCAGTGAGGTTCTCTGCTTGACATGTATGGGAAGTCTGTTCCATAGCATGGACAGTCTCTGGGTTAAGAACCTGTCCCTCCAGCATGCTTTGTTAATTGCGGTCATGAGGTTGAGGTCTCTGGAGTGTGTGGTGTAGAGGGATTGGGATTTCTTTAGATATAGCATTTCTAACAGAGCTGGGTCAGACATGGCTTTGTAAGTCAAGCAGAGATCGCCTCTAAGTTGGTGATATGAGACAGAGAATAGTTGGAGTTTTTTGAGTCTGTCCATATAGGACAAGTGTTTAAGGCCTAAGATCATTTTTGCGAGGTACTTTTGTGGCCTCTCCAGTTGTTGCAGGTGTCTAGTGAGGTACATGCCAAATGGGGCATTGCACTTGATGATTGGCCTAATGAGGGAAGAGTAGAGGGAGACAATGACCTCTTTCTTCCTGGATGCAAAACCCTTAGTAATGAGATGTGCTACATAGCAGGACTTTGACCACAGTGGCAATGTGGTGATCAAAAGAGAGGTTTATGTCAATCTGTGTTCCAAGATCTCTTTTAATGCCATCTGTGTTCAGTGGACTACCATCAATGTAATAATTCATGTGAACAGAGTTTTTCCCAAAGGGGATGATGACACATTTTTTGGCATTGAGCTTAAGGCCATGGTTCTGACACCAGTCGTTGGTCTCAGTGAGGCCATTCTGTAGGATATCAACATCACTTGGGAAGTTAATAATAGCTCCCAACTTGCAATCATCTGTGAACTTTGTCAGCCAGATTCCCTTCGTGTTGGCCTGGACTTCAGAGAAGTAGACACCAAACAGGAGAGGACCCAGGACTGAACCCTGTGGGACTCCACTCATGACTAGTCAGCAGTCTGAATTGGAGTCAGCTACCTTCACACTGTGGGTTCTATCTTTGTGGCAGTTTGAAACCCACCTAGTGATACAGGGATTGGTGCCAAGTTTAGTGAGTTTTTCTATGATTCCTGAGTGGAGAATGGCATCAAAAGCCTTGGTCAGATCAATGTAGGCTGTATGAACCACCTTGCCTTCATCCACAGCTCTGGTGACTGACTCAAAGAAGTCAACCAAGTTGAGCAGGCATGATCTACCCTTCACAAAACCAAACTGTGTGGGATCCAGAGTTTGGAGATTCCCTATATGCTTGTTTATTAGGTCTATGATGATGCGTTCCATAGCTTTGCATATCAGACTCATCAGGCTAATGGTGCGATAGTTCCCAGGGTCTGTAGTCACTCCTCCCTTGTGGAGAGGGATGACTGCAGCAGTGCACCGTTTGGTAGGGACAAAGCCTGAGGTGAGGCTGTGATTGAACAGGGCACACAGGTGAAGTGCCAGTTCATGCTGTAGTTCATGTAGAAGACAACCAGGGATATCGTCAGCTCCCATAGAAGCTGTATTTTTGCCCTTGGACAGTGCTGTTTTAATCTGTGCAGCAGTAATACTGGGTGCTTGGCAATCTACTGGTATTGTGATTGGTCCTTTGGGGGGAGAGAGGGGTAAAGCTGGCACTGAATCTGTCAGCCAGTATATTGGCAATATCTGTTGCCTCAGTATAGGAGGTACCAATGTGCAGTAGCTCAGAGCAAGCTAGCTTTAGAGGATTTGATGAGGTATCTCATTTTTTTGAGGCTGATAAGGGAGTTTTTCCAGTCTTCAGACTTAACCTTATTTCGCATCAGTTTCCTCCTTCTGTTGTAGAGTTTGTTTATGTCAGGGGACTACCAGATTGGCTTCCTTTTTTTGTAGGAGAGTGTTTTGTTTCTATTGGGTATGGTGAGATCCATGCATTTGTCTATGTGCTCGTATAGTGCATTGGTGTATGGTTCTGTGGTCATGCAACTATTCTCCATTTTCATGAGTGCTATGAAGTTAGCCACCTCTGTATTTAGGACCCCAAAGTTAGCTTTGGAGAAGTTTTTCATGGTGGTTACCTTTGCGGTTGGGGTGGGAGGGATGTGGATTTCCAATGTGATTAGTTTGTGGTCGCATCTAACTAGGGAGGAGCTGACTATTGGTGTAGAGCAGTGTTCACCCATGTTAGTAATGACCAGGTCTAGGATGTTGCTACCTCTAGTGGGGGTAATAATGAGCTGGTCCAGGGCATTGGAATTAATGAACTCCAGGAAACGTTTGGCAAGTGTATTGGCACATGAGTAGTTTACCCAGTTAATGGAGGGGTAGCTGAAGTCGCTTAGTAAGAAAGTGTTAGGTTGGACCTTAGTATTCTCCAGGGTGCTTAGGAACATGAAGTGCGAGTCTTGGGACATGGTTGGAGACCTATAGCAGGCTACGACCTGAATCTCAGTCTTACCCAATGGTAGCTGCACCTGAGGTATCTCTGATGCATTATGTTGGGCTACCAGTCTGGAGGTGTGCACATCCTTTATGAATATGGAAACACTACCACCTTTGGAACTTCAGTCCAAGTTCTAGGGCCGAAAGGTGTGGAATGTGTTATAACCTGGTAGTGCAGGGGTGCTTTCTGCTGCCTTGAACCAGGTCTCTGTTACAGCACAAATGTTGATGTTCTCCATTTGAAGGAGTGCTTTGAGCAAGTGCAGTTTGAGATTTAGACTTCTAGTATTGAGCAGCATGACCATCAGATTACATTTGTTTGCAGCTCTTATGATGGTAATTTGGTCTTTGAAACACTGCCTAAAAAAGTCACTATAGGGGTGGCAAGAGCCTTGGCTAGTATCCAGAAGCCCAGGGGAGACAGATGCAGGCCATCTCTGGCAAAGCATCGAAGTCTGTCAGTCATGTCATCCCAGGTAGACAGATACTGGAGTCCCTTAGAATGACACCGGACCCTTAGCCAATTGTTGAAAGCAATAATTTTCTGCTTGTACTCTGGTATCATTCTGGGTGATTGTAAGATGTTCCTGAGGGCTAGCATCATACCTGCCAGGGCTACATAATCTGAGAGCTCTTCCATGTCTCTTTTAATGTAGTCCAGGGAGGTACAACTTAGGTCATTCACACCCACATGTACAATGACAGAGTCATATTTGTGCATGTTGCTGAGGGACCTGAGTGCATGCATTATGTGGCAGATCCTGGCACCTGACAGGCAGCTGACTGTTACTTTCTCCTTATTCAACCTAGTGAGTGAGACATCAGTGTGCCTCACTATCGTGTCACCTATGACTAGTGTGTTGGCATGCTGTTTTACCTTAGGGGCTTTGGTTGAGTGGCACATTGTTTAGGGGAGTTATATATCTCATGATTAGTGTTGTGTTGTGGTGGTCGAGTGTGTTTCTGCTTTGGAGGTCTCTGCTGCTTGGGTAGATTTCTATTGAGAACCTCTGTGAGGGTGGGTGTGTGGTTGTTTTTTTTTAATATGAACGCAGTGCTGGTGTGTGTTCTGGAGGGCTATGTGTTCCATGTGGTGTGGTGCAAGTGTTGACCTTCTCCTCTTGACCAGCTATTTTGGTCTTGGCTGGAGAGTGCGTGGCTTCCAATTTGGATATAGAAGTGCATCTCTCACAAGTCTGAGTGTTTGTAGGTAAGAGGAGAGGGTTGCTGGTGTACATGAGGTAGTTGCTACATTGCCTCAGAATGCCAAAGTTCACCAGGTTAATAGGAGAAAGCACAGGAAATTGACCTTTAGACATGCCTGGAGGGCTGGGCATTGATAATAATTACTGGACCTATTTCCTTGTGGAACATTTAGTGCTGGTAGCATTTTTGCATGCTACAATAATTGCTACAAGAAGTCTGGTAAAGTGGCAGACTAATAAGCTATTATAAGGGCAGGAGAGGAGAGAACTAGTAGATCTAAGGGAAAAACTGAAGAACAGACTCTGGCACCAGTCAAAAGCTTGCAAACAGTCCTGGATACAGCGAAATCTCTATCTGGACTAGTCTAGTTACAGGAAAGGCAGGAAACAAGCGCAAACACAGGCTTTTAAACCGGAAAGTTGACAGAGGTGGAAAAACTGTTCAAACAGCTAATAAACTATAATTTCTAGGCCAGGAACCACTCCTCTTCTGGTAGATAGGCTACCTATTGCTTACCACTCATACGGATAAGCTAGAAGGCTTCCTACCAACACAGAAAGGTTTGGGGGCTCAGAAGTCTTGGACACAGCAAATCTGTATCTGGACTAGACTAGTTACAGGAAAGGGGGAAACAAGCGCAAATGCAGGCTTTTAAGCCAGAAAGTTGAAAGAGATGGAAGAAACTGCTCAAAAGGCCAATAAGTCACAATATCTGGGCTAGAAACCACTCCTCTTGTGGCAGATAGGCTACCTAGTGCCTAGTCACAATCACTCCTTTTCTCTATTTTTTATACATCCCCCTACTATTTACATTTCTTATCAGCACCATCTGCACCCAATCTACCTTTCTTACAGTGTTAACCAGTACACCTGTCCACCCTCACTTTGTCAGACTACTTAGGTGCATAACTACTACCTGTTCTCTTTTTCTCACATCTATTTAGCTGACTCTATTTGCCCTTTTTATTAGGAGATACTCCCCTCCCCTCTCTGAACTCTATGCTCTAAGAGTCATGCTTGTGAATTCTAGCACAACCAGCAACCCACGGAAAGTTTGTGACTCAGTTTCTCCCAGTGGATGATAGTGGATGCTGCTAACCAGGATCTGGGCTCCTTTATGCAATTAATGTATGTTTATATTAGACTACTAATTCAGAAAAGCAAAATTAACAATGCAGCTGGTGACTGTCTCTTTGCAAACTCTGTAGGCAGATCCTGGAACTCACTTCCAGCTGACATTACTTTACTCTCCCCCCAGGTCAATTTAAAACTGGACTCAAAGAACATCTGGCACTAAACTGGCTATATCATTGTATCCAGCCTGGCTAACTCTCTTCTAGATTGTGTAAAATCTATTAATCAGCTGCTGTTTAATTTACCCCTGGCTTTCACCAGGGTTTAACTCTAACCTGTGGAACATGTTTATTATTGTTTGCTTATGTACTCTTTGTCAAAATTATAATTGTAACATGTTTTTAATGTTTCTGTTTACCTGGAAATTTTCTCCTCGGGCATCTGATGAAAATGGACATGCATCCAGTCAGACTATCCTGGTCAACAAATGTAAAATAAAATAAATAAAATGTTAGTAGTTTAGAGTGATCTTGCTGTATCACATGGACTCTGGTTTAGTGGCTCTCTCGAACATCACCTTACATGTACCCACCACTGAAAAACAGCTAATATTCAACTCAGTAAGATTAAACTTCTATTATTCACCAACAATACAATATCACAACCTCCCATCCCATTCACCAGTTCCTCTCTCTATCTACGCAACCCTCCTATTCTCTATTCCCTTATATTACTTATACATTCCTTGCATTACCTACAAAAGTGATCTACTAGACTTACTAGGGCTCTATCTTAATCTAGTTGCATTCTATTTCCATCTCTCACATCCCCTCTGTCTTTTCTTGCCCGTTGTCTCTCTTCGTATATGCCCCTCTCTCTCCTACCTCTCTATTCATCCTGCTTGCTTCTTCCTGCCTCCCACCTGTACTCACACTACTGCTTATAGCCTCTTCCACTTAATCCCTTTTCTTCACTCGATTAGCATTTATACTTCAAGCTGCTTACTTGGCTGATTGTTTTTTTCCTTGGACACACAAGGAATCAGGGCCAGCCTGCTCCATTCACCCTCACTACACTTGGGCTCACTCTACTCCCCTACCCTAACCCCATTCCCACACACCCCACATCAATTTAATTCATTCCCTTGTCTGCTCCTCCCTATTCCATTCTATCACTCCCCTTCCCACCATCTAGCCCCTCCCCTTCCAACCAACTAACTAACTAATCTCCCTTATCCTCATCTCACTTCACCACCCACCTCACTGGCTGCCAGTGGTTATCAGACATCCCTTAAACACTCCTTTACAACTCACTGCAACCCCCACAAACACTAACAATGTTACTGCTACACATTTTCTTTACTACCCTTCTTATAACAGTTTAATTACTTCATATCATGAACTATGTATTACAAGTATCTCCACACCACATCCCATACAACCAACACTACCCTCACCACTTTCATCTCACCACACCTCTACAACAACTCCCCCACAGAACTCTATTCAGTTAAGTATTATGTCTCCCAAGCAACTATTAACTTGTTTCATAAATATTTAAAATTGCTCACTGAGCTCACCAACATATTATCATGCAACCAAACACTACTCATTCAAGCAGGTGACATACACCCTTACCCTGGACCACACTCAAACTTCCAAACAAACCCACCACTGAAAAACCCCAATCAACAAAACTGCACAATGCTCCCCCATAGTAGTACTGACCTCCTAATCTTAAACATCAACCTAAGGAGTATCCTAAACAAAGTCAAGCAACTTCACACTACCCTCAGCTATTACATCCGAGATATACTCATACTAAATGAAACCTGGTTAAAATCACACATCAAAGACAATGGTCCCCACTAAAATACTTCCAGTTGGATAGGACCACTCAATACTTTAATGATACATTCTTGGATATCCTCAATAAAGTAGTTCCTATTAGAAAAATCCATGTCAAATATAAACCAACCCCATGGCTAACAAAACAAACTAAACTCCTTATAAAACAGAGACAGGGAATGGTCCCACTATCTGGCCACCAACAACTAAACGACCCTCCAAAACTACCAGCAATTAAGGAATGTAGTCAGAAAGCAAATAAAAACAGACATAAAATACTATTCTACAGCCCAACAAAAGAATCATAACAACTATCCAAACATTTGGGCCTCAATAAACCAACTTCTCAATCCCAAAAGTTTCTCAGCCCCTAACCCCTCCACCCCAAATTCTACTGAAAGCATAGCAACTCAATTAAACTCTCACTTTACTAATTCCATATCATCCCTAATAAATCATAATACTACCACTCTAGTAACTGTTCCCACCACCCCTGCCTTCAATCCCTCAGGACTTAACCTTAAACCAATACCATCAAGCTACATCTAAAAACCACTGCATCATCTGAAACTTTCAACTCTAGCAGCTGACCTGCTTCCCAATGAATTCCTGAAGCAAGCAGCTGATACCATCTCTTACCCAGTCTCCCTACTGATAAATAGGTCCATCTCAGAGAAATACATCCCCAAACTCTGTAAGATATCTCACATTATCCCTCTTCACAAAGGAGGTACCTCGACACTACTGTCCAACTACAGACCCATTGCTATACTCCCCCCTTTCTAAAATCTTTGAGAAATGTATCCATTCACAAATCTTGCCCTATCTCCTGAACAATAACCTTCTCTCTAACTCGCAGCATGGTTTTAGACCCAATCGTAGCACCACAACGGCCGTAGTTAGTTTCACAGACATAGTAAACCAGTCCAGAAACAACAGCCTTTACATTTCATCAGTTTTCCTAGACATATCTAAAGCATTTGACACTGTCTCACACCAAAAATGTCCCAACCAACTAGCCATCCTAAACTACTCTCACTCTACCCTATCTTGGTTCCATATTTACCTGTTGAACAGACAGCAAGCTGTCAAATGGCTAGATAATTTATCCTTGCTCTTACTAGTCTCCGTAGGAGTATGCCAAGGTTCCATACTTGGCCCACTTCTCTTTTCAGATTTCACTAATAACCTCAATTCAGCTACCATGTCAGCTAACATTTTACAATACACAGATGATTCTACATTCATCTGCTCTGCCACCACAATCCCTGAACTCTTGCAAAAAACACAAAAAGCATTTATTGATGTTGAATACTATCTTTCCACCAAACAGCTAATACTCAACCCAATAAGATTAAACTTCTATTATTCACGAACAATACAATATCACAACCTCCCATCCCATTCACCAGCTACTCCACTAACAAATCAAAATAGAACCCACAGACCACACAAAATTACTGGGTGCCACCATCGACAAATTTCTCAATTATGACCTACACATATCCCAAACAATCAAAAAGGTCCACATAAAACTAGGGACACTCTAGAGAGCAAAACCATTCCTCACCCAAACCACCAAAATAGCCACTTCCCAAAGCCATCTACTATCCACTATGTTATATGCTTCACCAAATTCACTAACTTTAAGAAAACAAATCTAAATAAACTAGACACCTGTTACAGCAAAATAGCTATGTTTGCCACCAGCCTCCCACACAGAACACACCATTGCTCAGCTCTTCACAAATTAGATTGGATGGAACTCCCAAACCTATTACACCTCAAACAACTCACAATTTGCCACTCCATCATCTACCTACCAGATAAATGTTCAGCACTAAGAAACCTAGTAAAACCCTACACCAGCAACAGAACCCTCCACTCATCAGACAAACTTCCCTAGAAGTCTCTAAGACCAATAATACCTACAGAGATTCCCTATTCTCAAAGTACATCTCTAAAATCTGGAACTAAATACCCCAGTCTATTCTCTGCACTGCTAACCTTACCAAATTCAAGTTTCTTTTCAGGACCCATTTCCCTAATAACTGGCTATGCACCTGCTCATCACCAGGGTGATCCCCTCAGCAAAATCTTAACACTACTCATACTATATTTTTACTCTCTCTCTGTTTCACTGTAAACCCCTACCCAGCTTATCACTGTATATTTTTATTCAGCTTTCCTTAGTATTATGCTATCCCTCTCCATGAGATAAATATTTATACATGCTATGTTGTGTTATCTTCATTCAACTACCAAATTGGTATGTGTAATATATATGAATACCTTCCTACAACACTATTGTACTACTAGTAATATGTTTTTTTTTTTTTTTTTTTTGCTTTTAGTCTTTTATCTTCAACTCATTGGACTTCTATGACTTTTCCTATGTAACATGTTATCCTTTCTTTTAAATTCTACGTAACATTGCTTACTATGTAACTTGGAGCTTTTTCCCCAGGCATCTGCTGAAAACAGATCTGTTTTTCTCAGGTTCAGTCAGACACTCCTGGTAAACAAATGTAAAACAAATAAATCATTTTGGTGCTTTCTTTTCCTTGCAGGAGCAGGCAGTCCATGAATATTGAACAGGAAAATGATGGTTGTGGTGGTTAATAGAGCAGTAGCTGTGGTAGGTTAAGGCAATTTGTTTAAATCCTGGCAGACAACCAGATATTAGCAGTGCACCGCTTTTCAGGCTGAGTATTTTGCTGTGTGATGCATGCTACAACCTATTATTTTGAGTATATAGTTATATATTTGAAGCATTGGAAATTTGTCACTGAGTGGACTTGGCATGTGTAATCTACAGACAGACTTTTAAAGGAAAACTCCACCTTCCCCTACAGTTTAACTCAACTCTTAGGTTGTTTTTTTCCCTACAATATGATTCCAGTACTGTGTAGGTACCTGAAACCTGTCTGTACTTTATAAAATGTTCATTTCCTCACTTTGGTATCAAAGGAAGAGAAAGGCCACCTACTTTTTTAAGCTTAACTTCTCACTTAAGTTGCAGAGGAATTTGTCTACACCTGCATGACATACCACAGCCACAGGGAAACTTGTAGTCAGGAACTCAGGCTGCTGTAAACAAGACAGAGAAGTGTGAAACTGTTTTCCATTGTCTTTATTGTAGAGAGGAAGAGTACATATACTGATTCACAGCTGCTTCTATTGTAGCCATACCTTTCATAGCAAAACAGAGCAATTAGATCAGTCAATGGGTCAAAGGCAGTTGTCACCTCTTTTGACAAATTTACATAGCCATCACAATATTGAAATTCTAAGCTTTAAACTTTAAATGTTTCTTGTTTATACTACTTTACATTTTAAGATGACTTAAATGTAGCATCAAAAATGTGTGATATTTACACAAAAGTCAGAAAATATTTTTTTCTTGTAATTCCTGTAAAGTATCAGCACATTTACCAAAGTATAGGGGGAGGGGCTGTCAATTTATCTTGGACTACAAAAAGATACTTTGAACAAAAGCTTGCAATTTAGCAACTGTTTTGGTTGCAGCTGTATAATTCCTTAGTATACTACAAAACAATCCCTGAGACACACACACAAATGAGGACCATTCAAGAAATAAAAGAAGCAGTCCTGTTACAAACAGTATATAAGATGACAGTGACTGACACTAATCCCATTATATGTCAATGGAATGAGAATACACCATTACTTTCATATGTCTAGCATTACTCATATACGTCAGGCTTGAAATTGACTATGAGAAAGAGAAAGGCTTGAAGAAAAATAAGATCACATTGATATGTCAAGCCCCATTGACAGCAATTTCACAGAAAACATATTAAAATTCTATAAGAAGCAGTCAGAGTGATTTTGAGATGTTAAAATAACTCAGAAAACAGAGATAGAGTGAACAAATAGATTTTTTTGTTCTAAGGCATAGTTTTGCTTTAAAGTACATTTCCTGCCCCATAATAAAGGTCTGCTGTTACTGTTAATATGTTTCTATTTGCCATAGGCAGATACATTTTCTGAACTGTTGTTTTATAGCTGAGGCAGGCATGGGTAGGCAGATGAGCCCCTGTATGTTTGTGCAAAACAGAGATGAAATACATTACATGGCCATTATAAAGTCATACAGTTGAGATGTGCACAGATAGAAAATTAGTTATACCTGTTGAGTAAAATGAATGTTTGTATGTGAAAATGACTACCTCCCAATATTCAATCATTAGTATGAATTTGCAGGAGTAGTATGATTTTTGCAATACTAGTCAGTATTGAACCTCTCATCTGTCCCTGATTTCGCCTCACAATTATTTATTATTTATTTATTGACATTCGATTACTGGGAAGGTTTGACCGGGTAGAAGCCTATTTTCAGTGGAGGACCAGGAAGAAAAGCTTTAAATTATTATAAAACATTTTAAGAATAATAATTTTACGATCCTCAAAAATAAAACAAAAACATACACAGTTTAAATAATTATAACAGATTAGACATAATATAAAAACATTGGCTAAGAATTAATACAAGGTATATGACAATCATTTAATATTTAGTGAAATTTTAGACAGTTTATAGAGAAATTAAAAGTAAGTTAGCCTAACACAAATATAAATTGCAATATGAAGTGAGGGAAATCAGGCTTACGGTATACTTAGACAGAAGGTCAGGGGATAGCAGTAAGAAGTAAGTGAAGAAGGGAGAGTAAGGAGGTATAAGGAATGAAAAGGTGCTTGTTTACATTTAAGGATACAGTTTATCCTAGTTTTGAGCAAGAACAGAGCCAGATTTTAGTTAGAAAGACTTTCAGAGTGTTTTTGAAAGATGGTAGAGAGGGTATAGACCTGATGGATACAAATAAGGCATTCCAGGCCTTAGCAACCTTGTACAAGTACAGACAATACCCAGCAGATTTCTTTTATTTGCAGACAGACAGGAGTTTTTGGTCACAGGATTGCAATGACCAACTGGAGACATAGTTGTTATTTATTTATTTATTTCCTACCCACCCCTGCCTCAGCCATAAAACTAAAATTCATGAAATTTAAGTACCTTTGATAAATAGAATCATATTAAATGCAACCGCAGATCTTTATTATGGGGCAGGAAATGCACCTTAAATTATTATTTATTGTTATTTATTTCATTTGCTTACCTGGATAGTCTGAGAAGAAACCTACCCCTTTTCAGTGGAGACTCGGGGAGTAAAACTTCATAAAAATTCCAAAATTACATAAAGAACATAGTAAATAGAGGTATACAAGTAATCAACAAATATACCAAAATTTAAGCAGACTATTATTAACTAATAGCAGAATCATGTAATGAGCTATGAACTTTTTACAGGGAGAAAAGTACAAATATTATTGCCATACCCTCATAAAATGTTTGATTTTTCTTATAAATAGTTGAGAAATAAAGTTAGTCAGTCATGCCAGATATTAGAGTTTCATTCTTTTTATTGTTTAGAAAATGTATGCTGAAATTAAACCTGTGGTTCTGTGAATAAAATCACGATAATTACATGGTATAGAGTCTATTGTAAATGATTAACTGCATAATTTTATCATTATTATAGCTTTGAAGGACTAATGTAACTTTTGTGAAGCAAGTCTGTATCATACTTCTCACTTGTTCCAGACTCTGCAGAATATCCATGATTATGTTTCATATTTTGCTCTGTTCCACATCATTTTTTTTATTTTCTGGTAAATCACTGTGGATTAAAGTCAATTAATATTTCCAGACATTAGAATACAGTATTTTTCATTCATCGTAGTTGATTAATGTGAAATTACAATCTTTTTTTAAACTTGTAAATGCAATTCTAGATTGTAAAACTATTTTTTTCATTTGCACATTATAAAATACTACTAAATTTACTATTATTATACAATTGTAAATATGTTCTACAGCTTGACTAATTTAGTATGCTTATCTGTTTTTAAAGTAATAATGGTTCTATGTTGCTGTTTTTCATCTTGTTATAAATGTATATTTGTTTTTTCTTGCCTAACCTTGATCGTGGCTCAAAAGGTTCCATGGACTGACCCACCTACTCAGTTAACAAAAGTAATAAATAAATAAATAGACAGATAATTACTCATTCAGAACCCATTTTTCTATTGACTTTCTTAGTGAATTAGAGTTTTATTGAAAATTGTTCCTGAGTTTGGACCCTTTTCTCCCCATTATTTCTGTCCCTGACCTGTGTTGTACTGTGGCTACGGTTTGAATGAAATAAAGTTGAAATACATGTATTATTACTATTATTTTTATCAAAATCAGATGTTTAATCTGCATAAAGTCAAAAAGTGGATATAAATGCTAAGTGGGTTTTGACAAGTCTGTGGATGGAGTTACTTTCACTCGTCATCTGCTCATTTTAAACAATCATTAATCTGGGTTTTCGGGACTAGTGTGCATTTATGTAGCGCTAAGTTAGAATAATTCATTATGGCCACACTGGGCATTGAGTACTTGTCTGACTACTTCTACTACACAAACTTGAAGCACATTACTCTGATCATTATTTTTATCACAATCAGACATCTGAAATGTACTCAATAAACAAAATGGGTTATAACTGCTCAGTGAGTACATTGGGCTGTGAATGAAAATAACTTACTCTGTTGCCATTTGCTTAATTTATACAGTAGTATTTAATCTGGCTTTGTATGACTTTTGTGCATTTTGATGAAAGTAAGTTAGAATATGTAACTGTGGCTACTATATAGTATGTGAAACAAATTTGAAATGCTTTACCATGGTCTTCATTTTTTACCACAATAAGAAGTCTGAGTGAGGTATACTTAATTACCAGAGAATCTATAATTGCTGGGTGGGAGTCAGGGGCTGTTTGTGGATGAAAGTAACATTTTCTGTTGTCATCTGCTCATTTTAAATGTCCAATTTGTTTTAAAGGACTAGTGTGCTATTTTTGTGAAGTAAGCTGTAAAGAGTTATTGTGGTTACTGCAGGTTTGTGCAAAACAAACTTGAACTATATTGCTGTGGCCATTATTATTAAATTTCCCATAGTCAGACATCTGAGATGCACAGAATCAACAGTGTGGATAGAACTGTTTGGTGCATGTGCTATCTGAGAATGGAAATGATTAACTCTCCAGTCATAATCAAGTTAAATATTTATCAGTTTGGCTTTACAGGACTAGTGTGCATTTGTATAAAGCACTCTGGAATATTTTCTGTGACCAATTTTATCACAATCAGAAATGGGAGGTGTATTACACAGTCGAATAATGTGGCCATTTTTATTACAATCCAAGAAGAAACTTTGCAGTGTGGGGAGGCATGATGTTCACTTCCTGAATTATGTTATACACTTAGTTCACTTAGCAAAACTCAAACTGTAAAATATAACTGTAAAATACATGCTACATAATAATCAAGTAGAAAATAGTAGGTAGTCCAGAACTGAGTTAAAATGGAATATCCTTTATTGAAACACACAAGCAAGTGATCCTAGCTAAGTATAATGAAGCACATCAAAACATTCCTTATTTATATATAATTAGGTTATTTGGAGCAGTGAAGTAGTTACAGAGGGTGGTTCTGTTAAGAGCAATAAAAGCATTAAAATCATTCCAGAGACTGTGTTACCTAAAACTGAAACTGAAAAGCTAGAGACAAATTACAATCTAAGGCCAGTTTATTAATACTTTGTATAGGCTAAGCAACTAATCCAAAACTTTACTAATTAAAAAATTAGCTAACTAAAAAAATGACTAACAAACCGATCTTCACTAGACATCTACTAGAATAAATATTAATAAATATATAACTTTTAACAGAGATCTCTTTCATAGCAGATAAATACTTCATCAGTTTTGTGTGTCAAAAGCAAATCATAATACGAATGAACGTGTATAGACATACAACTGAAAACCTAAGTAGGATGAAAAACATAACTGCTAAGCAGGAAATACATTGAAAAATGTTAAAAATAAAGCACTAAGACCACAGAGATCTGTTAAAGTATGGCATCTAACTAAGAAAACACTTAGTTTGAATGTGCAAGAGAGCACTTAAGAGCAATTGCAACCTTTAAAACAGAAGAAAAAAGACTAGGCCCATGCACATTGTATGCACCATCTGACTTTCACTGCCTAAAAGGAAAAAAGTGTAACAAAAGTGTTCTGTTTAAAATCTAAAGGAGCTTTTGATGTGGCACCATCAAAAATGATAAATGTATACATGAGCCACGTAAAGTATGTCCTTTATAACATTGTTAGTTAGTGCTAAAAGAAATAAACAGTGTTTGATATTTGTTTTTAAACAGAATATAAGCAAGTAATATCAGCATTAATCAGTCCCTTATCAGTCTTCTAATAGTCTTTTAAACAGTGGGGCAGTTTTATGAGATCTTGTCAATCTAGCTAGGCAGGTGAAATGCAGGAGCATAGCCAGGTGTTAGTCATGTAATTTTTGAGTGAGACTTTAAACTGGCTGATAGTGGAGATGGTTGTCAGTGAAGGTGGAAGGCTGTTCCAGGCTTTAGTTATGGTATGTGAGAGTAAATCTTTCCCTGCAATATTGTTGGCTCTGGAAATGCAGAGCAAAGATTTTTCATTTGAGTGAAGAGGACGATTTGCAGTATAGGGAGTCAGGAGATATACCAAGATCAGACAACAGCTCTTTTTCTTCAGGAGAGAGGTTACTACTTGCATCCAATCTTTTACTTTTTAAATTTCGGATATCAGTCTCACAGAGTTTGTCATAACAAGCTAAGGCAGGATGTATGGGTGGGTTAAAAGTACTGGGAACTCTACCAGAATTTAATTCTTCACAATCATAATCATTTCTAAACAGAACATTCAAATTTAACTTTCTGATATATAACTTCAAATCCATAATGGTGCATGTGATATTAGCTCATTTGGTTGGAACAAACATAAGCCCATGAGCACCAAGGTCCCTAAAAGTGTATTAATAGGATACATAGAATAACTATGAACATTAAAGTCACCTTTTGAGTTCTTGACCAAGGTATAATAAGTATTTTCCTCTTGAAAATTTTCAGTCAATAAAATATTTTCTATCATGCCCACATTTGCTGTCTGTGTCCTCTGTTCTACTAATTTGATTGCCCGGCTTGATGGATTGATCTCTGATTCCACTGGCTGGAGGTGGTTTGATGACTGTTGTATCTCTGCTTCATCCTCTCCAAGCACCCAGGGAGTTGCTGCTGAAATTGCAACTGTGGATATTGCTGTTGAACATCTAAAGGGGCCTCTGGGGTAACAGAATCTAAATTAATGTTATCATTTTTCTCAGCAGTGGGTGTTTCATTACTATAGCCCACGTTCTCATTATTAAATTTATTACCCCAACTTGAGATGATGGAGGGATGGGATAAGCTGTCTGGTTGTTGTATTCATGCCTATCCCTCCCCAATATTTTCATTTTCTTATTTTTCATACTCATAATTTATTCATCAATGCTTCCAAATATACAGGCATGGTCATATTTAACCTGTTGAAATGATAAAACCTGTGTTATTGTTTTGTCCAAGTTATTTAATTCAACAGTAAACTGGTCGATATTCTGTGAATTATGTTGAATCAAGACCTCCATGTACTCAAATCCATGGTGGTTAAGCATATTTAATAGTTCCACATGAAAAGGAAAGTATTTTAAGAGACCAGTGGGGTACTGTCAAACTTGTAAACCTCTTGGAATATGTTGTTCTTTAATACACTGAACGAAGAAAGCATTCTCCAATTGAAGCTTCTTAACTTTTAGAAGCTTATAATCAAACTCGTCAAGCTCCTGTGTCAAATCCATATTATTATGCTGCTGGGTTTCAATAAAATACAAATCCCTGCTCAGCCAGTCCTGCAAAACAGGGAAATTACCATTATTAAAGTTATTATGAAAACTCGGCTGATTATGAGGGCTACTTGTTGCCACCTGTGATACTGGAACCCGAAGAGCTGGAATAAAGGAATCATTATCAAAACCAGAACCATCCACTGTGAGGGGTATTAGAGGTGCAGCACTCTACTATACCAGATCTAGGATATTTGTTCCCCTAGTGGGAGTGCAGACTAGCTGCTCCAGGGCATTTGAGTTTAAAAAAAATCAAGAAATCTTTGGGTCTGCATGTTAGTGGTCAAGTATGCCTCCCAATTAATGGATGGGTAGTTAAAATCACCCGTAGTGTGGTATTGGCCTGGATAGTGAGTGATTCTAGTAATGTCACATATGATGTATGGGTTTCCTGGTTCATAGTGGGGGACCTGTAGCTAGCAATTATACGGAAATGGGTTTTTCCCATGGACAGTTGCACATGGAGTAGCTCAAGCATATCATATTGTTTGACCAGCACTGAGGTGTGTTTATCCTTTATGTAGATAGATACATCTCCACCTTTTGCTCTTTCATGTTCAGTGGGTGGTTGGAATGTATGAAAGGCATTATAGCCATGCACTGCCAGAGTGCTTTCTGTGGATTTTTCAGTAACTGGACTGTTACTGCTAGTTTTGTTCTTTCTCAAAACCAGGATAAACTATATCCCTAAATGTGAACAAGTACCTTTTCATTCCTTATACCTCCTTACTCTCCCTTCTTCCCCTACTTTCTTACTGCTATGTAATTCCCTTCCCTGACTTTCTCTCTAAATGTACTATAAGCCTGTTTTTCCCTCACTTCATATTGCAATTCCTATTCATAGTAGATTTCTCTACAAGCTGTCTAAAATTTCTCTAAATATTAAAAGATTGTCATATACCTTGTAGTGATTTTTTTACCAATGTTTTTAACTTATGTGTAATTTGTTACAGTTGTTTAAACTGCAGATGTTTTTGTTTTATTTTTGAAGACTGTAAAATTATTGTACTTACAATGTTTTGCAATAATTTGGAGCTTTTCTTCCTGGCCGTCTCTGAAAAATTGGCTTCTACCCAGTCGGACTTTCCCAGTAATTAAATGTCAAAAAATAAATAAATAAAGACTACACAGACGTCAGCATTCTCCAGGGTGAGGAGACCTTCCAGGGAGTGCAGGTTCTTGTTGAGGCTCCTAGCATTGAGCAGTAACACCTTTAGTTTGTCCTGAGTAGATTTTGTTATGTTGGAAGGTTTATCTGTTTGTCAATGCCTAAAAAGGACACTGTAGGGGTGAATAATGTTTTGGCCAATATCTGAAATTCTAGCGGTGACAGGTGAAGACCATCACTGGCAAAGCAGTGTGGCCTGTCAACCATGTCCTTCCAGGCTAACAAGTATTGGACCCCTTTGGAATGACACCAGTATCTAAACCAGTTGTTAAAGTCAATCATTTTCTGCTGGTATTGTGACGTCATCCTTGGAGATGGCAGGATGCTGCTCAGTGCTAGGCTCATACCTGCTGATATTGTGGCATCATCCTTGGAGGTGGTAGGTTGCTGCTCAGTGCCAGGCTCATACCTGCTGGTATTGTGGCATCATCCTTGTAGATGGTAGAATGCTGCTCAGTGCTAGGCTCATACCTGCTGGTATTGTGGCATCATCCTTGTAGATGGTAGAATGCTGCTCAATGCTAGGCTCATACCTGCTGGTATTGTAGCATCATCCTTGGAGATGGTAGGGTACTGCTCAGTGCTAGGCTCCTACTTGCTGGTATTGGGGCATCATCCTTGGAGATGGTAGGATGCTGCTCAGTCCTAGGCTCATACCTGCTGGTATTGTGCCATCATCCTTGGAGATAGTAGGATGCTGCTCAGTGCTAGGATCATACCTGCTGGTATTGTGGCATCATCCTTGGAGATGGTGGGATGCTGCTCAATGCTAGTCTCATACCTGCTGGTATTGTGCCATTATCCTTGGAGATGGTAGAATGCTGCTAAATGCTAGTCTCATAACTGCTGGAATTGTGGCATCATCCTTGGAGATGGTATGATGCTGCTCAGTGCTAGGCTCATACCTGCTGGTTCATAGGTTGGTACTAGGCTATCAGCCCTAGGGCCTATACAAGCCTAGCCATAACAATTCCCTGGTTATTTCTTCCCACAATATTTAGTATTGTGGCATCATCCTTGGAGATGGTAAGATGCTGCTCAGTCCTAGGCTCGTACCTGCTGGTATTGTGCCATCATCCTTGGAGATAGTTGAATGATGCTCAATGCTAGGCTCATACCTGCCTGTGAGACATATTCTGAGAGCTCAATCATGTCTCTCTTCATATAGTCCAAGGAAGTACATCTCAGATCATTCATGTCCACAGGGACTATGACTGAGTCATACTGGTACTTAGGGGTAACAGATCTGAGTGCTTGCATGATCTGGTGAATCCTGACCCCTGACAGGCAACTAACTGTAACCCCTTATCCAGTCTGGTAAGAGGGACATCAGTGTGTCTCACAATGCGGTCTCCTATGACTAGAATATTGGGACTTGGAGTGTTTTGCCTTATGGGCTTGGTAGCTGAGGCACAATGAGATGTGGCTTTATGTGTTGTGATGGATATTGTCTTGTTTCTGAGAACTGCACCTGAAGGACCTTTGAGGTTTGGGTAAGTTACATGTGAGCACCTCTGCATACATGGGTCTATGTGTGTGGTCTTTTGTGGCTGCTGTGAGTGATGTGTGTGAGTCGCTGACAATCTGTTTGTTGCTTTTTTGTGTCTATATGTGATAGTCTATTCTCCATTGTCGATGTGTAACTACATCTCTTACATATTGTATCTGTCTGTTTGAGAATTAAGTGGTTGTCAGTGTACATAAGGCAATTGTTACATTGCCTCAGGATACCCATGTCCACCAAGATGGATGCAGAGATAGCAGGAAAGTGCCCATCATGGTTGCAGGTCCTAATTTGTACTTGAAAGGATAGGAGTGTAACCGGGTGAGGGAAATTACAGGCTATTTCAAGATTTGCTGTATTTGCTTGGTAATCACACTTTATTTTTTATAACTGTAGGACACTCAATTACTGGTTTCACACTTCTGATAG
This sequence comes from Protopterus annectens, assembly GCF_019279795.1. Taxonomy (NCBI): domain Eukaryota; kingdom Metazoa; phylum Chordata; order Ceratodontiformes; family Protopteridae; genus Protopterus; species Protopterus annectens. The sequence goes on along the minus strand of NC_056729.1, from coordinate 1,610,597,598 downwards.
TAAACCTGCACACAGTAGCTATAGCATCTGAGTGCTTCCCATTTTCCTGCTGTTTGGGGAACAGTGAACAGTTACCTCTAAAACCTTAGCACGCAGAGCTGAAGCACTGTTGAACTGTTTGTAAATTCAAGTTTACTGTCCAATTTACATACCCCTTTCAAGTTCAAATGGGTTATACTGAATAATGTACTATTTATGTTTAAATTTTATTTATTTTTGTTTATATTGTTTTGTTTTGTTTTAACTGTTTTCATGTATATTTTGTAACAGACATTATGACTATGTGGATTTTTTTTTGCATCCCCAAAGTCAGTAAAGAACACACAAAATCCTAGGTACAGAAATCTGTTAATTTTATGTATTTTCTGGTGACAGAATTAGTGGTGCCTGAATTTATATCTATGTGTGTGTGTGTGTGTGTGTGAGTGTGTGTGTGTGTGTGTGTGTGTGTGTGTGTGTGTGTGTGTGTGTGTGTGTGTGTGTGTGTGTGTGTGTGTGTGTGTGTGTGTGTGTGTGTGTGTGTGTGTGCATGCATTTATTTCTGCAGGTGGGTACAGCAACGCAGTCTACCATCTAATTAGTGACTCCATCCCAGCTTCCAATCCACCTTCAGCCACTAGTCCCTGACTTCCAACACTCATTCTCACACTCACCAGCACCCACAAGAAAACGGACAGAAATAAGCAGTGCTGGGACAAATGCAAAGCATTCTCAGATGGCTGCATGCCAAACTTTGCACAGCAAGGCTTTGTAATTTGAGCTAGAATGATACACACCTTCTAAATGTAATACACATTATCATATCAACTCCCTAAGATTATTTTATGAATTTTCAGGTAGAATTTGAAAACATGACAACTGTACTGTAACCAAAATGCCTAACTTGAATAACAGCTGCAGTGAAATGCCATTGTAACATTTTAGTGACAGTATCACTTGCTTTACAGTGACTTGTTTTCAGTAATGCTAAAAATTAGGTGTAGCTGTACCCTACCATTCTAAATTATGCTACCTACAGGGCTGGCCTTTGGCCAACTAAACCACACCACCTGATATGCCCATCTTGGTGTACCTACATCATCCAGATTACTTCTTTCTTCCCTTTTCACACAGTTTGTCTTACTTTTCATTTTTTACCTATATTCATTCAACATATTTTAAAGAAACCATTTCCTTCTGACAAAAAATAAACAAATAACTACTGGTAAAGTGCCTCTGTTAGTGCGGCACCCTAGGCAACTGCCTGTTTGGCCTATGCCTAAGGCTGGCTGTGTCTAGGTGATTAATAATCCATATATTTACTTATTTCACATTTGTTTACCAGGTAAGTCTGACTGGGACAGAACCCATTTTCGGATAAGGCCTGGGGAGAAACACTCCAGATGCATGGCTTTGGAATGGAGGAAGAAATCAGAGCACCCAGAGGAAACCCACACGAAAGCAGGTCATACGTGCACTCTCAGCACAAAAGGCATCCCAGCCGAGAATCAAACCAGAGAACCTCTTACTGACCACTGCGCCTCTACATCATCCATACGCTTTGATCCTATACAACAAAAGTTAATGCTATTTGATCCAGTTGCATCACATTGAGAAAGATTACTTCATTTGCTTAGCTGGGCCATTCAGTGTAGCTGATATTTTGTGATTTATAAAAAAATAGACATTTTTACTTTTTATTTTTACTAGAAGCATTAACATTATGGTGCTTGTCCATCTGTCTGTCTGTCATTCTACCTACAGCTATGTTTTGTCACCAGGAAGTTCCACTAAGCTCCACAGGTATGTGCCTATAAAAATAAGAAAGTTAAGTTTTGCATTTAGGTTCTGCAATGTACAGTTAACTCCAAACCCAAGTAATCGGTATCGTAGCAGAGAATGTATGTTTCTGTGCCATGGTGGTAAACAGTTATTTAGCATATCACTGCATTCAGCTCTTTTTATGCATTTATTTTAATAAATACTCCAGAAAGGAGAGCTGCTATGTTAATTCACAATTTTTACATTTGCTTGTACTGTAATTTTTAGTAAGGTTATTGGCATAGAAGTAGTACATTATTAAATAGATCAGGCCAGTATTGGAACTGGACTCTGTCATGGTCAAAACCATATAAGGAAGTGTAGTGAATGACAGATACAGTCATGTTATCATGTGCTGTAAGTGCAGAGAAAAGTAATTCCTATAATTCTGTGGACAGGATACCTCTCAGTCATTCAGCTATGCTGTAGAAGCTCTTGTGGCTGCAGTAGATGTCAACAGTAATTTAACACAGTTGTGTGAGAAAATGCTGGCATGTGTTGCCAAGGCTGTGAGACATGCAGCCTAAGAAGTGGGTTACAGGCCACAACACAGATAACATTTGCTGAGACATGACTTGCCTTATGGGAAGTAAGTACTCTGAACAGACCATTCATTTCAAGTGATAATAAATGGCTCTTTGCAGAAAGAAAATGCATATAAGTAAGGAAAAGGGAGAAGTGAATAGGGGGAATATTTTTGTTTATTCACTTATTTGTTGACCTCATAGTTATGACAATCCCTGGTTGTAACTCAGGCACACACTTTGTAAAATGAAATAAACATCATTCAGGAATGTGAAATTTCTGTGCAGGAACAGTGTAGGAGTTCCTGCATGGAAAATGGCCGCCGAGCGATTCAGGATAGTACCGTTTTCACGTGCACGAGCGGTCCTAAACTATTCTAGCACGGAAAACTGGCAAATATGCAAATCACCTCATTTGCTGGTGAAAAACATGCAAATAAGGTGATTTTGTGATCCAGCAAGCTGGCAGGTCTCCATGCTAGAACAGTGTCAGTGCAGAAATGTATTTGGAAAATAGCTGAGTATATTTCTGCAACTGACATAACGGAGGCATGACAGCTCATGGTATGTGTTATGTACATTAGACATGCCAGTGGCCAAATATAAGGCCATTGACACTGAAAAGTGATTAATTATTATAAAAATTAAACTTTTTTGTTTTTGGCTGATCTCGGCCATTTAAGCATAGGGCAGCGGTGCACAAATGGGATTGTGCCGAAAATTTAAAAAAATGAGAAAAGTCAATTTTAAGTTAAGTCTGCATTTTGCCATTATAGTGAATGGCATCCAGAATGTAAACAATACCAGGGAGCACTGGTTGTCAAGGGGAAAGGGTCTATGTTAGTGCAGTAACTAATGACCTACACACTGGGGTATGCAAATGAGGGGAGTTATACTGAGTCACATATTTCTTCAAAGTGTCAGCTTGTACCTAACCATGTAGGTGCAGCAATACAACAGTGCAAGTGTAAGAGCTGAATGACTTCATAAGGGTTGTGTCATGCTTGCTGTAAGCTCATTGGAGCTTTGTTGCCTGTGTTTGTCCTTAGCTAAGAACAGCTAAGGAAGGGGGGGTGTCAGATGTGCCTGAGCAGTGTGTACATAGCCTAAATGGGTGTTCATGCAGCGCACCGGGATTTAAACAAAAAAAAAAGAGGAAATGGCAGCACTGTTTACATTTCAGCACTGGGTATGTGTGGCATGCCTAGGGGCTTAAATAAGGAGGAACTGGGAAGGCAATCAAGTAGAACTAGCATAGCTGGCAGGTGGAATATATCAAAATTAGTCAAACACACATGCAGCAGCCCAGCACACTACTATAAACTATGCAAACACCTTTCAGGCTGGTTTTTGGGGAAGCAGCAGCAGGAAGGCAGTCAAGGAGAACTAGCATAGCTGGCAGGTGGAATGTAACAGAATCAGCCAAATACACAAGAAGCAACCCCAGAACACTACTATAAACTATGCAAGCACCCTACAGACTTATTTTTCTCACAAACTTTACACCACAGATGTACACAGATGGGGGATTTTTAACTGGCAGAACTAACTAAAAATGTTAGAGTCTGCTGATGCTTTATCCCATCAATATGTGCTAGAGACTGAAGGGTAAGAAGTCTGAAACTGAAATTTATGCCATTATGATCTAACATGTGTACTCTACTGATATGCCTCCTTCCTGCATGATAGGTCACAATACAATGTTAAATGGAAGCCAACAGAGTAACCAAAATACCAATACAGTCATTGCAAATGTTTAAAGTCTGCAGGTGTGCATGCCCCCCCCCCCTGACAATCCCATGTAGAAATGCAGTAACATGCAAGTTTGAGGAGTAATATCACTGGAGCACAGATTGCCAGACCTGTCCCAGTCTACATTGTTGCATGTGTACAATATGCAGGGGTCAGTGTGGTAAGTTTGTTGTGTGTTTAATATTGCCTGGAAGTGGTCAGCATGTGGGCCTGGATGGTTGTGTCTCAGTGGCCTAGGTACAGTACAGTGGATGACAGGGCCATGTTCCAACAACTGCAGTACCAACCACACTGCTGCTCAGCTACACGCATGTCAGCAGCTGTACATACGCCATGAATGGGGGCCCATATATAGAAACAGTACACAGCTGGAAGTAACCTACACAGAGTGCATATAAAATAACTGTCAAATTCACACAAATTTGGAATTATACATAGAGGTTAGCATCACATTAGTTGCCCCTCTAGTATGGAATATTGGTAGTCTGGCCAATCACTGGCAGGCCACAAAAGGCACAGTTATAATGTGATGACAGGCTGCCCATGTCCACACACAAGCCAGCATAAGGGGAATGCTCCAGGTATATCTGTGAGTCAGGTGCAAGTAGCTTCCATATTACACATGCACACAGCTCACCCCACCATCAGCCACAGGTTTATCACAGGTCATATCCTTGCTGTAGGGAATGAGTACAGCATGAACCCATCTCTGTATGGGAATACATAGATGATGCTGCATGCTGAATAGGTGTCCAATGCAGGTGTGCCCCTAGCGTTAAACAGCAACCTGACCACATCCAGACACGTGGATCAGTATGAACAGGAAGGATTGACAGGAACACCTCAACCACTCACCATTGTCACCCCAGGGTAATCCACTGGCTCGCAGCCTGGGAATGTATGACTGACAGAATGCACTGGCCTGCTACAGATGGCCTGTAGCACTCTCAAGTGGCCAACAGTCCTCTGGCAAAGGCCCATGCCTCACCCATAGTGCCAATGTATGGAATGTCAGGGGGTCCTAACTAACAACCTGACACAGTAAACAGAAAACAAATGCAAGGCCATGTTGACAAATGACAGTAGCATGCCTCTCCATGTCATTCTGCAAGGACTGTGAACCAGGCCATAAATACTACTGGGATAAACGCCCAACTATAGGGATACCTCTGAAATATTGCTTACATAATGTTAGGAAGAGGAGAGAATAACGGCAGGGGGGTGTCGAAGCATGGATGCCATGGAGTGTGTGAAGTCTGAAACTCTAATGTCCACCCATACTACCCCCTGACTGCAAACCCATGAATGAATAGCCACAAAACTGCTTGTAAACCACAATGTGAAAGTAAACTGACCAGATATATGAGTCCTGCCTCTGGATAACCTGGGTGTATCTGTATAGCTGAGAGGTATGCCCCCAGCAGGATATGGCCATTCCCAGCATACTAACAAGGTGCTGGACCATTTACACAGACCCAGCAGTCTATTGTCTGTAGCTACCCCTCCACAATGGCAGGAGTGTGCCAATATGTATAGTCTATATGCCTCAGAATATTGGTCTCAGCATCATTCATCTTGTATTTCCCCTTATAAATAACTGTGAGCAAATAATGATAACTGACAGCAGTTGATGACATGATACATCACAGTGTAAAACAGTACATATGTCAGAAAATCTATGCTACAACCAACCATGTTACACAAGCAACACAGACAGCAATAGTTACAGTATCCCCCGTATGTAATGCCCATTGTGTCTCCATACTGGCAACCTATCTACAGATATCCTGAAAAAACAGTTTGCTATGTGTAGCTGTAGCACACAAAATCCTGAACTGGAGTCCAACCCTCCCCAGAATGGATGCACACACTCAATATAGAAGGTCGTACTGGGCATGCTTCTACACTTAGAAATGAAGCCCAAGCCTCACAACTCAGTGGACTACAGATATTGGTTATTCACATATGTCTGTGCACATACCAAATTGTACACCATTGATACTTCTTACACACAAATTGGATAGGAATACTCACACATATCTAAGGCCAGCATAATATAATATGTCAAACATACACACACAGAGAAGTGGGGAAGAGAATGACAGTGACAGAGAGAATCCCATTATAAGGCCTTTCCCACCCAGTACAAATCCCATTGGCCTATATCACATGATGTGCTGATGTCATTCACTGTAGAAATTCCTTTGGTTAGCCCTCAGCCCTATAGTCTCAGTGGTGCTTGTGATAACTGTGTAACACCACAGTATAAATAAGTATCCATGTAGCAGCTGTAATCTCAGTCCTGTCAAATGTAGAGCTATGTGTGAGTGTTTCTAGATGAATGCAATTGAGGCCATTCACACTCACTAAACTCCCCTTACCTCTCCTCTAGCACTGCTGTTGATGTCACTCACCTTCAAAGATGCATTTGGACAGATCTCCAACATATAAGCTCGGTGGCACTTGCGATAACTGTGTAATAGTATAGTGTAGCAAACTAGTTAGGTAGAAGTTCTAATCCCAGTCCTAGCAATTATGAAAATGTGTGTGTTTGTGTGAGAGAGTGTGTATAGTGTGTATGTTTTTGTAGGGACCTGATTTTGTGGCCATTCATACTTCCCTTACCCCCCCTTTAGCACTGCAGCTGATGTCACTCACCTTCAAAGAAACCTTTGGACAGCTCTCCAACATGTAAGCTCTGTGGCACTTGCGATAACTGCATAATATAATAGTATAGCAAATGAATTAGGTAGGAGTTCCAATCCTGGTCCTGACAACTGTGAACATTTTGTGTGAGAGAGAGTTTGTGTGTTTTTGTAGAGACCTGATTTTGTGGCTATTCACACTTACTACACTTCCCTTACCCCTCCTTTAGCACAGCTGCTGATGTCACAGACCTTAGAGGTATGTTTGGACAGTGTTCCCCTTATGATCTCTGTGGCACGTGTGATAAATGCAGAAGAATGTAGTAATAATAATAACTACATAGGTAGGGGTTTGAATCTAATTCCTGGCAAATGCGTGTGTGTGTGTGTGTGTGTGTGTATATATATATATATATATATATATATATGTCTGGACCTTAAAGATTTTGGCCCCATTTACACCCAGTACACTTCTCAGTGCCTGAGTTTAGCAGTCCTGCAGATATCATTCTCCTTAGAAGTACCTGTTGGCAACCCTAAGCCATGTAAGGTCAGGGGTGCATGAGGTAAATGCGTAACCATAATGGTCTGAAAACATAGATAGAGGTTTGAACCTCATTCCTGGTAAATGTGTGTGTAGGGTAAATATTTTGTTCAATCTCTCACCCACGTCACCCAATGCCAGTATTTATAAGGACTGGTGATGTTCCTCACCTTATAAGTACCTTGTGACAACATCTATCCTATAAGCTTCATGGCATGTGTGATAAATGCATAATACTGTAATAGCAGTACGTAGCTAGGTAGGGTTTCAAAACTCAGTACTGGCAAGTGTGTGTTTGTCTTCAGTATCCTGTGTGGGTGTTGGTGTGATTGTGTAATAACAGGCTCCCTTGGGAGTGGGTTTTGCTAAATTATTATATTGAGGACCTAGTATATGTACCAATGTCCACATTACAAGACCAAAAGTTGTCAAACACCATAGAGGTTGGTGTAGACAATCCACAGCCCTAAATGTGTAGTGCCATGTGCAATGACTATGTGACAGCATGGATTAGTCAGCAATACAGGCAACCCTTCTAGTACTCAGAGACCACTCTCCACCCACGAATCATACACAAACACACTTGGCTAGACAGTAACCACTATATCGGTAATTCTCCTGCAAATTGCCTTACAGATAGTACCCACAGTGTGATTGCAGTGGAACACATGCCTGTTGACCACAACAGTGCCACTGACATCAGAAAGTACTTTGATGTGTTACATCTCCTGACTGAGTGTGTGTGTTATCCAGCAAGTAAAAGGACATGACACCCTGCTCCATCTCCTCAGTAGCCCAATCAATGTGTACAGTGGCCCTTTTGCCATATTTCCCACTGGATGGCCTGCAACAACTGTAGAGTCTGCAAATGTACCCACAAAGGGAATACCATGCCTTATACACATTCCCTTGGGCTAGCCTTGTAGAGCCTTCAGGCCCATTCACCTACTACACACCTATGAAGCAATGAACCTATGGATCTCCGTACTGGCAAATGTGTTTGTGTGTGTGTGTGTGTGTGTGTGTGTGTGTGTGTGTGTGTGTGTGTGTGTGTGTGTGTGTGTGTGTGTGTGTGTGTGTGTGAATAATAATCTCTTAGTGTGTTTGGTTGATTAATATCCTTGTGGTTATTAGCAATCGTAGGTGCGTCCAAACCACAGCACGTACCATTCCCCATTCTACAACAGATGTTGTAAATCAACATATACCTATGTACAACCCACAGCCCTATAATCTGTGAGACATATGCAATCACTGTCTTACAGACCAGGGATTTCTGTGCACATACTGTACCCTGCCTATGACATGGTGGATGTGTTACCACACTGCCATACCCCATGGTTTTGCGGCAGGGCCACATCCTGGTGACACACAGATGCCTAGAACAGAAATGGGATACAGCATGTGAGAACACATTCACTCAGCATTTCACTTGTGGGGGGAGAGAGGGGTAAAGCTGACACTGAATGTGCTGCTAAGACTGTGGCCAATATCTGTTGTCTCAAGATAGGTATTAGCATTGTGCAGTAATTTGCATTACTTGTGTTTAATGCTGTGGAGGTTGTTGTGGAGGTTGTTGATGTAGCTATCAAAGACTGTTGTGATTGTCGTCAGTGTCTGCTGCATGTCTGCCATCATAGATGCCCGTGGGGGATTCCATAAGGGATCCAAAGTTGTGTTTGAGGCTAATAAGGGAATTCAACAGTCGTGGGACACCACCTTTCTCTGCAGCAGTGTCCTTCTTCTGATGTACACTTTAGTAATGGCAGTTGACCATCACTTTGTCTCCCTGTGTTTGGAGGACAGTGTCTGGGTTTTGCTGGCTCTGGCTAGTACCATGTATTCATGTACCTGTTTGTACAGTGCATATGTATATGATTCCACAGTCATGCAGCTATTTCCCATGGCCACGGGTACAGTGAAGACATCCACCCCTGCTTTCATGGCTGCAAAGCCAGCTTTGGAGAGGTTTTGCAAGGTGGTTACCTTTGTGGGGATGTGGCTGACATGTTCAGTTCCATGTTAATTACAGCCTGTGTGGATCTCACCATGCAGGGATTGACATCTATGGATGAGCAACAGTCCCATATTTAAGTAGTCAACACAGGTCAAGCTTGTTGCATCCTCTACTGGGGGGTCAGTATGAGCTGGTCCAGGGCATTGGAAATGATGAATCCCAGAAGTGTTGGGCCACTGTACTGGCACTTGGCTACTTTCACCATGTGATGGAGGTGTAGTTGAAAACTCATACTATGTCAGTGTTGCATTGGACCATCATAGATGGCAGGGTGTTGAGGAATGTGCATTGACAGTCTAGGGACATAGATGTAGACCCATAACTGGTTATGGTCTGGATTGCACTATTACCCCCAAGGCGTATCTCCAATGCATTATGCTGGGATACTAGTCTGGAGGTGTGGTCCATGTTTGGGGGCTGACAGCTGTGGAATGCATCATAGCCTGATACTGCAGGTCTGCTGTCTGCTGCTGTGAACAACCTCTCCATTACAGCAGACATGTGTCCTCCACTTCAACAAGTGCTTTGAGTGACTGCATCCTGACAGTTAGATGTCTACTGCTGAGCAGCATGACCCTCAGATTGCATATATGTTTATTATGGTGGTAATAACATTAGGAACACTGCCTAATAAGGCATCATAGGGGTGGCAAGACACTTAGCCAGTACCTGGAAACCCAGTTGTGACAGATGTAGGACATCTGTGGCAAGTCATTGGGTTCTGCTAATAATGTCAATAAAGCAGAGAGGTACTGGATCCCCTGAGAATGACACATAACATGTAACTTCAAAGTGTTCACAACGAAAAAAAGCAGGAACCACAAGGTGCACGTAAACACTTTAATAAACCACACGAAAAATGCCACAATATATCCGGTAAATCAAGCGCTTTCACTCGGTCAATACCGAGCTTTGTCAGGATAAAAACCTACTAACCTTATTCTCATTAAATAGAAATGGTATTAAGTCATGTGACTTAATTAAATTGTGTATAAATCAATTAATTAAACTATAATCTATTTGTAACCAAAATTAAAACTAAAACAATGAACAATCATACTACAGTATGTCTAGCTTCAATGTTGTTGTTCAATATATTATAATATATATAATATATTTTTAAGATTTTTAAGATAATGTTCAAAGACAAAAGGCTACAACTTTGACAAGAAACTAATCATTTCTTCACTGCTTCAGAATATAGAAATTTACCATTGCATAATGATACTATTTAAATATTAAAATAATTTAGACTTGACAATTTTTATCCTAAAATGTGAACATCTAAATAAATACATATACAAATATACATTAGATCTGCAAGTGTAAAACAAAAATTCTAAGACATTATTAAAAACATTATTAAAAACATTTTTTAAAAATTTTTCAAATACAGAAAATACTAAGTGAATGTGAAAATGTAAAAAATATATGAAAAAATATAAAAATGAATACACTGATACCTAATTATAGACGGGCCATTCTTAGTTTTAGGACACTAATCAAATTAATACTGTCATTAAGACCAGGAAATTTACCAGCATCTAATTTAAGCTGCCAAAGAAGCTCCTTATATTCCAATCTGGCCTCCCAGTCATCTCCCCTATTATCTACCATAACATGCTCTAAAACAATAAATTTAAGTTCCATGTTCTGACACAAAATGGAATGCTTATAAAAAGCATTAGATTCTTTCTTTTTGGAGATGTCATATAAATGTTCGTAAATCCTCCTTCTCAAAGTTCTTTCTGTTTTTCCAATGTAAAAGCTATGACATTTTATACAAAAACCTAAATAGACTATACTTTTAGTTCCACAGTTTGAATAGCAGTTTGCTTGAAAGAGGAACTTCCTCGATGGAATATAAAGTGAATCACTATTAATAATGGAGGTATATTGTTTACACATCCCACACTTAAATGTACATTTTCTACAGTTAATCTTAGATGTTTTAGGCAATTGTTTCATTTCAAATAATTCTTTCATATTCGTGTCCCTTCGTCTAACAAAATTAGGATGCTCAGGAACTATATTTTTTAGTTCATCATGAAGCATAAGAACTGGCCAATGTCTTAGAACAACATCTTCAATTTGAATGGAATTGTTAGAAAAAGTGTGAATGTAGTTATTCTGATATTTGATCTGCTGATCAGTATTACTGTTGTCAACCTGGATATCACTTAATCCTAAAAGAGGGGGATATTTACTTTCTCTATTGTTGGTGACCTCTTTGGCTAAAGTATTAACCAATGAAACAGGATAACCTCTTTCAACAAAGAAACCTTTTAGAAAACCAACTTCATCTAAATAGTAGTCTGTAGTACTACACATTCTTGAAGCCCGAATGAGCTGCCCTTTAACAAGGCCTTTCTTCTTGTGGAAAGGGTGACCACTGTCAAAATGCAAGTATGAGTTGGAGAAAGTAGGTTTTCTATATAATTTAGATGTGAACCTATGATTTGGAATATCCTTGAGAAGAGTTACGTCCAAATAATTCAACTCATCCTTCCTGACCGTATAAGTGAAAGACAAAAAAGAAGTAGTAGAGTTTATGTAGTTAACAAAATCATAAAAATCAGTTTCAGTTCCACTAAATAGTAAACTGATGTCATCCAAATATCTGGTATAATGCTTAATGTGATCAGCCCAACTGGTTGAGAAAATAAAAGTTTGTTCCCATTTGTGGAGCACTATGTTAGCATAAAGGGGAGCACAAGGAGCACCCATCGCTACTCCTTTCTTTTGTTTATAAATTTCCCCATTAAAATAAATAAACTTATTTTCTAACACTATCTCCATAAACTCGACTAAAAAGTTTGTAGCATTAGCACTAAGGCTAGCTTCATTAACTAATATCTCATTAAACCAATCTAGACCTATAGAATGTGGAATACTGGAAAATAACTCCACAATATCTATAGTAATCATTAAAAGCTCAGAATGAAATAACTGAGGTTTAATACTTTTAAGAAACTCCCATGAGTCTTTACAAACATGTTTCAAAGATAGAACAAATTTTTTTAATGTTTGATCAATAAATTTACCTAGGGGTTCAGTAATACTCCCCGCCCCAGAAACAATAGGTCTAAATTTCAAAGGATCTAAGCCTTTGTGTGTTTTGGGGATACCAAAAATTATCGGGGTCTTAGGTTTAGCTACATGGAGATAGTTATATAATTTCTCATTAATAGCACCTTGTAGTAGGTGGTCCATTAGCAGAAAATTAATCTTTGAGTAAGCTAAATGCATTTCATTCTTAGAAACCAGCTCATATTGGTCAGAATCCTGTAACATACTATGAAGATGGGCATCATAATCTGTAGTATACATTAAAACCACCCCACCCCTTTGTCGGGTTTCATAACCCTACAACCTTCATTTCTAAGGAGGTGTATTAAATCAATTTCTTCTAGGCTGATGTTCTGAGGTAAATTACTTAACTTCCTAGCGTTAACCTTCCTTATATCTTTCTCCAACAATTCCTCAAACACTTTAAGGGAGGGATGTATAGGGGGATTGAAATAGCTAGTTCTAGAAAGTAAACTCTTTTTAAAGGGTTGTCCCTTGAAGTAAAGTGTAAGGTTAAGCTGCCTAACAAACAGTTTGAGGTCCACCAGTGCGTTCGCTAAATTAAAGGAACGTAAAGGTACAAAATGTAAACAAACTAAAAAATTTGTGTTTCAATTCAATTTCAGTAAAATTGTATATAGTGAAATTATTCTCCTTGTTAACAGTGTAATCCACATTAGAATCATGCATACAATAATGTGGTGATGAGGGACTACCTATAATTAATTCATCATATTCATTTATTTGTGGATTTTGTTCCATCTTGACTGTTGGAACTTCACCCCCCCTCCCCTCCAATCTGTCTGGGGGAAACTGAAAATCCTGATGGGAATTTTTCCTCCCTTTCTCTGCCAACCTTTCACTCCTTCTAGGGAGTTCTACAGATGTTACTGTAGTATTATTGTTCGGTGTGTTAACCTGGTAGTTGGCTTTGTTGTTTTGGTTATTATTCAATCTTGTTCTTACAGGCAGCGGATATGCTGTTCCTTCTCTATATTCTTTAAGATCCCTCTCAAATTTATTAATTTTCCAGTTCAGGATTTTAACACAGAACTGATCAACTTCATGAAATATATTGTCATAATTTTTCTTAACAGATAAAAAGTTAATATCATTAACTAACGTTTCATTTAACACAGTCAAATCTTTTATTAGCATATTGGCCTTCGCCTCATATTCTTCTATCATTACTTCTAAAATTTCAATTCCTGCTCTGTTAAAAATATCGCACAATTTATTATAATATATCATTCCGGCTGAATATTGTTAGGGAACTTATAGCAACATAAACCTTTTGGAACTCGTTTCATATTGACACATTCTTTCAAATAGTCTATTTCTAATTGATTTGCTTTATATGTGTAAAGTTTGTCTCTAAGTTCATTAAAGTCGTGCTCAATGTCAGTTTTATCGTTAACAGCCACAGTACCTTGTTTGAACCAAAATTGTTGCCCAGCCCAAGCATTAAAGTCAAATTCATTGCGCCAACCATCCACTCCACTCGTTCCACTTGCTTGTTGTGTTAAAACTCAATTAGAGTCGCCACCATCTACACCTTTACTAGTTGTCGGTTCATCAGTGGATTCTGGCCGGAAACTGTTGCCCACGCTCGATGTCTCATTAGGTATACGCCTCTTCCTCTGTTCGAGGCCATGTTGCTGTTGGTTGCCTGGTAACGTGGAAGAGAATTCGCCCTTACTATTATTCAGGGCATTAGTAAGTTGTGTTATTAGATTTAAAATCTGATTAAACTCGGAACGAGTAACTGGTTTATCTTCGTCCGAGTTTTTTAAAAGCTGTGGAGTATCAGCAAAGTCCACCTGGTCCACTTCTTCCGCCATAAATGATAAATAAACTCACAACACCAAAAAGGAAGGAAGGAAGAAAGGACAAAAACTGTAACTTCAAAGTGTTCACAATGAAAAAGAAAGCAGGAACCACAAGGTGCACGTAAACACATTAATAAACCACACAAAAAATGCCACAATATATCCAGTAAATCAAGCGCTTTCACTCGGTCAATACCGAGCTTTGTCAAGATAAAAACCTACTAACCTTATTCTCATTAAATAAAAATGGTATTAACTCATGGGAGTTTCTTAAAAGTATTAAACCTCAGTTATTTCATTCTGAGCTTTTAATGATTACTATAGATATTGTGGAGTTATTTTCCAGTATTCCACATTCTATAGGTCTAGATTGGTTTAATGAGATATTAGTTAATGAAGCTAGCCTTAGTGCTAATGTTACAAACTTATTAGTTGAGTTTATAGAGATAGTGTTAGAAAATAATTTTATTCATTTTAATGGGGAAATTTATAAACAAAAGAAAGGAGTAGCGATGGGTGCTCCTTGTGCTCCCCTTTATGCTAACATAGTGCTCCACAAATGGGAACAAACTTTTATTTTCTCAACCAGTTGGGCTGATCACATTAAGCATTATACCAGATATTTGGATGATATCTGTTTACTATGGAGTGGAACTGAAACTGATTTTTATGATTTTGTTAACTACATAAACTCTACTACTTCTTTTTTGTCTTTCACTTATACGGTCAGGAAGGATGAGTTGAATTATTTGGACGTAACTCTTCTCAAGGATATTCCAAATCATAGGTTCACATCTAAATTATATAGAAAACCTACTTTCTCCAACTCATACTTGCATTTTGACAGTGGTCACCCTTTCCACCAGAAGAAAGGCATTGTTAAAGGGCAGCTCATTCGGGCTTCAAGAATGTGTAGTACTACAGACTACTATTTAGATGAAGTTGGTTTTCTAAAGGGTTTGTTTGTTGAAAGAGGTTATCCTGTTTCATTGGTTAATACTTTAGCCAAAGAGGTCACCAACAATAGAGAAAGTAAATATCCCCCTCTTTTAGGATTAAGTGATATCCAGGTTGACAACAGTAATACTGATCAGCAGATCAAATATCAGAATAACTACATTCACACTTTTTCTAACAATTCCATTCAAATTGAAGATGTTGTTCTAAGACATTGGCCAGTTCTTACGCTTCATGATGAACTAAAAAATATAGTTCCTGAGCATCCTAATTTTGTTAGACGAAGGGACACGAATATGAAAGAATTATTTGAAATGAAACAATTGCCTAAAACATCTAAGATTAACTGTAGAAAAGGTACATTTAAATGTGGGATGTGTAAACAATGTACCTCCATTATTAATAGTGATTCACTTTATATTCCATCGAGGAAGTTCCTCTTTCAAGCAAACTGCTATTCAAACTGTGGAACTAAAAGTATAGTCTATTTAGGTTTTTGTATAAAATGTCATAGCTTTTACATTGGAAAAACAGAAAGAACTTTGAGAAGGAGGATTTACGAACATTTATATGATGTCTCCAAAAAGAAAGAATCTAATGCTTTTTATAAGCATTCCATTTTGTGTCAGAACATGGAACTTAAATTTATTGTTTTAGAGCATGTTATGGTAGATAATATGGGAGGTGACTGGGAGACCAGATTGGAATATAAGGAGCTTCTTTGGCAGCTTAAATTAGATGCTGGTAAATTTCCTGGTCTTAATGACAGTATTAATTTGATTAGTGTCCTAAAACTAAGAATGGCCCGTCTATAATTAGGTATCAATTTATTCATTTTTATATATTTTCATATATTTTTTACATTTTCACATTCACTTAGTATTTTCTCTATTTAAAAATTTTTTAAGAAACGTTTTTAATAATGTTTTTAATAATGTCTTAGAATTTTTGTTTTACACTTGTAGATCTAATGTATATCTGTATATGTATTTATTTAGATGTTCACATTTTAGGATAAAAATTGTCAAGTCTAAATTATTTTAATATTTAAATAGTATTTTATTTTATTTTTATTTTACATTTGTTGACCGGGCTAGTCTAGCTGGATACATGTCCATTTTCAGTAGAGGCCCGGGGAGAAAAGCTCCACAATAAAAATGGGTTAGTAAAATCAAGTATGTTATACATTCAAATAAGAAATATTATACAAAGAAAAGAAACTGGTTCATAAGTATTACTGGCAAAAAAACTTTACAATACTGAGAATCAGCAAGCCCAAAACATTTTTTTTTTTTGGGAGAATATAAGGGTGAGAAAATAGAGAATAGAAAGTTTTAGTCAAGGAGGACAGAGCTAATAAGAATTAAGCACAGGATTTAGCTGATTTTAGGAGGTTCAAACACTAATACTAAACTAACCTAGAAAAGGTTTGAGGGGTGTAGTTTAGTCAGGGTTAGTACAAGGACAGAGCCATTGAGACTTAAGCAGAGTATCATTATGCAATGGTAAATTTCTATATTCTGAAGCAGTGAAGAAATGATTAGTTTCTTGTCAAAGTTGTAGCCTTTTGTCTTTGAACATTATCTTAAAAATCTTAAAAATATATTATATATATTATAATATATTGAACAACAACATTGAAGCTAGACATACTGTAGTATGATTGTTCATTGTTTTAGTTTTAATTTTGGTTAAAAATAGATTATAGTTTAATTAATTGATTTATACACAATTTAATTAACAAGTCACATGACTTAATACCATTTCTATTTAATGAGAATAAGGTTAGTAGGTTTTTATCTTGACAAAGCTCGGTATTGACCGAGTGAAAGCGCTTGATTTACTGGATATATTGTGGCATTTTTCGTATGGTTTATTAAAGTGTTTACGTGCACCTTGTGGTTCCTGCTTTCTTTCATTGTGAATACTTTGAAGTTACAGTTTTTGTCCTTCCTTCCTTCCTTTTTGGTGTTCTGAGTTTATTTAACACATAACATGTAAGCCAGTGTTGCAGTCAATCATCTGTTGATAGTACCGCAGCATCATTCTGGGTGATGGTGGTACACTGCTCAGGGCTGCTGTCACACCTGCCTGGACCACATAATCAGAGAGTTCAACCATGTCTCTTGTCATGTAGTCCAGGGATGTGTGTCCCAAGTCATTCACACCCACATGGAAACAGAGTGATACTCGTAGTTGTTGTGCAGTACCATGACTGCCTGTGTCATGTGTTGGATGTTGGCATGTGATAGATATTTGGCTGTTACCTGCTCCATACTCAATTAGTGAGTGGGACATGTGTGTGCCTCAGTATTGAGTTACCCATGATCACTGTATTGTGCAAGGTGGTTAGCCTTAGGAGCTTAGGTTGAGGGGCACACTGTGTAGGGTAAATATGTGTCCCTTGGCATGTGCCATGTCACGGTGTCTGAGTGGGTGTCTGTCTTGCTGGTCTGTGCTGTTTGGGTAAATGTCCAATGAGTGACTCTGGGAAGGTGGGTGTGTGGCTTTTCACTGTATGTCATGGATGTCAAAGTGGGTCTCATGGTGAGCTAAATGTTCCACATGGTGTGGTGCAGGTGTTGATCTTATCCTCTTCACCTGCTAGTCCAGTCTTTGCTGGAGAGTGCATATGTCCACATTGTGTGATAGATGGGCAATCCTCATAGGTCTGAGTGTTTGGAGTTTAGAGGGGAGGGTTGTCTGTGTACATGAGACAGTTACAAAAGTGCCTCAGAATGGACAAGTGCACCAGGTTAATGGGTGAAAGCACAGATAACTGCCCTTCAAACATGCCAGGAGGGGAGGGCATAACTAGTAAGTACTGAGGCTACATCTGTGATGAACGAGTACCGCTGATGGTTCCCTGGTGTGCCACACTTCTTGATACAATAACATGGTGAAGTGCCAAGCCATAATGCTAGTTGAAGTGCAAGACAGAAGGAACTAGCATGATGTATGGCTGGAACAGAAGGCAGACTGGTTGCCACATGTAATACTTCACCACAGCTGTGCAGTTATCAACAGCTTTGGCCATGTGAAAGTTCAGCAAGCTCTGTAGTGCTTGTGGTAACTGCATAACACTATAGTAAGCATTCCTAGATAGGCAGGAGTTCTAATCCCAGTACTACCATGAGTGTGTGTGTGTGTGTGTGTGTGTGTGTGTGTGTGTGTGTGTGTGTGTGTGTGTGTGTATGTGAATCATGTCCTGTCTGGCTTATACTATTTTTGACCTGTGTACTACCCTTTACACTTACCTTCACTCCAGTTTAGTAGTCTTGTTGATGTTATCCACCTTAGAAGTACCTTTGGAATAGGCAGAAATGTCTAAGCTCTGTGGCACATCTGATAACTGCATAGCACTGTAGTAGGAATATCTAGATAGGCAGGAATTCTAATGCCAATATTGACCAGTGTATGTATGTGTGTGTGAATCATGTACTGTCTGGCTTATACCATTTCCAACCTTTGTACTACCCTTTACACTTCCCTTGACACCAATTTAGTAGTCCTGTTGATGTCATCCACCTTAGAAGTACATTTGGAATAGGTGGAAGCATATAAGCTCTGTGGTGCATCCGCTAACAGCGTAGCACGATAGTAGGACTTCCTAGATAGGCAGGAGTTCTCATTCTAATGCTGGCAACTGTTTGTGTGTGTATGATGATCATATCTTATGTGGCTTATACCATTTTTATGTGTATACCATACACAGCTGGTGACCACCTCCTGCTGCTATTACTTTATATAGTGTGGTAACAGCATCTGCCTCACATGCAGCAAGTTAAACCATTGTACAGTCCTCTGTACAGATGTGTCTGGAATATCCATATGTTTGCAACCTATACATAGTTGGAAGTGGTCTGTGTGCCTTAACAATGCCCATGTATGTGATATTATAGCCAAATAGGCCACAGTGAGTGTACTGACACATATGGCAGCATGAGGTATCATACCTGACTGAACCATCATGCTGATACATCTGCTACCCTCACAGGTGGCTAGCCTTGTAGGTGCAATACATGAGTCCAGATGCTTGGT
Organism: Protopterus annectens; assembly: GCF_019279795.1. NCBI lineage: Eukaryota > Metazoa > Chordata > Ceratodontiformes > Protopteridae > Protopterus > Protopterus annectens. The sequence continues at coordinate 1,610,578,420 of NC_056729.1, read as the reverse complement.
TTTACAAGTGAACTGTTCTTGTTATGGGTCACATTAATGGCTGGAAGAGGTGTGGACTAACATATTGTGGTCCTAATTAGTACGTAACAGGAACACCTTGTATTTTAAGAGGGGTGTGTACACAATTTATATCCACTGTGTACCACTGTGTCACACATGTCCCTACCTTAGGCCGTTTGTCCAGCCCATTTTGCTGGCCTCTGTTCAGATGTCTTGGCACTGACAAGTTGTGAGGTATGCTACAGGAATGTTGAATTAATGTCATATAGACCCCAGTGGTGACCACTGCGATGTGATACAGTTAACTCCAGCACAAGTGAACATGCACAAAAAGCAATATAGCAATTACACAAAGCAATATAGTTATTACTGATGGTTGTGTACATGGTAAATTGCATGCACTTCACATGCCTGGGGTATTGCCAGGCAACAGCAGAACAATGTCATACACACCAGCTTCAGGCTGCTGTCCCATATGCAGACCAGAGGGTCCTAGGTAGTTGTGTGAGGGAGTTATTGTCAGCAGACTCACATGTGGCCTTGGTACAGGATGGATACAGCATGTCTGCACATCTACAGTACTAATCACAATAATACACAATGCCCTGTCCTCACCATAGATGTGCACCTCTGTGCATTAGAAAACCCCATCCACAACTGCATTTGGATCTGACACATGGATGTAGATACAAAACAGATACATGTATGCCTGATACATTAGTGTACTAATCCCCACTGGGCCCTCACCTGCACGCACCTCATCTAGTGTGTGTGTGTGTGCAACCCTTGTCCATAATGCTTCCCTCAGCTTCATTGTTTGTGCATTGGGCGTGTGCCCCAAGTTTGGCGAGGAGCTCTTTGGTGGGTGTCAGTGGGGGTTGGATGGCTTGGCCCCACCTGTGGCTAGCCGGTCCCTCTCTACAGCAGCAGCCCATTGACACGCATAGGTTCATAGGTTAATAGGTAGGTAGCATAGGTTCATAGGTTAATAGGGCCTATATAAGCCTAGCCAAAATGGCACCCTGGCTTTCACCACCCAAGAAAAGTATTTTCCTCTGCCCCTGTCAAGCAGAGCCACAGATGTGATCACCAGGGTAAATTTCTTATTTCCCATCCAATCATCAAAATTTTTCTTGAAGAGTGCTAACGAGGAGCTTTGTTTGATATAGATAGATAGTTTGTTCCAGAGTATGGGAAGTCTCTGGGACAGGAATCTATACCTCCAGCATGTTCTGTTTATTGTGGTGACAAGGTTTAGGTCTCTAGAGAGTGTAGCTCAGAGGGATTGGCAGATGAGGTCGGTTCCCCGATGCTGTACATGCTCATAAGTTCTGTTGTGCAGGCCAGCATCATTTACCCTGTGGAGCACACTGTTCCACAGGACGGTCCTCTCCCACACATCTTCTGCTCTCCATGCAAATAATAGGGCATAATGTCCAATCACATATTGGGTGATGATGTCAGTTTCCCCAACAGAGAATGCTGGCAGGCAAGCACTCTGCATATTACCTGGAAGACATAAACAGGAAAAGGTCACAGGGCCTCATACGGTTGTCAAAATGCACATCAACAGTGGATATTACTTGCAAGTAATCCACACTACACCATAATCCTCCAAGCTATCATGGCGATAGCAGCTTCCATTACACTTCTGTCTCTAAGCTATCTTATTCCCCCCAATGTTGGATACTTTATTGCATAATCCTCTAGTCTCCATTCATTTCTGTGTAGAGGGTTGACTGTGGGTATCTTCCATGTGGATCATGTGTGGATGGTGGCAGGTCTTTGTTTGACTGTGCTGTGTGTGATGGAGCTGTGAGCACATGCCTGAGTTGATGTAGGAGGCAGACAGTGATATTATTATGCCCCATGGAGATATGCTGTTGTTACCATCAATAGGCAATAAGTAAGTGCTCACCATTGCTGAGGGGAGGAGTGTGGTTGATGTACATATCCCCCTGTACAACTGGGATGGACAGGTTGGAAATGTTCCCACTTAACCTGTATGATGCAGGTTGCCTATATCCATGGCAAGTTTGCATGAGGTGTTCTTTACCCCCAGTACAAGGTGAATTGTATTGTTTCCTCTGAGACTGTATATGTGGAGACACAGTTGCAATTGTCCTTGGTGGTGTGGATATGTCTGATTTATAGTCATAGCTTTACAGGAAGTCACCTGTGGACTTACATGCTTGCTCAGATATAGGTGGACTTGCTTCAAAGTTGTTGTCTGCACATATGTGTCCCTGTACATCCAATGTAGCAACCTATTATGCGGTTTATGTATTGCTGCTGTCCACCAAAGGGGATTACTCTACCTTGGTGGAGGCTGGATATACAGGTCAGGTACTGCTGTGTCCATATAGCTACATTGGATATAAAGGGTACACACCCGTGTTACACTGCCTGGTATTTGTGCAATTGGAAGATGACACCGCAATAACTTATTTCAAAACAATTCCCACCTGTAATGTGACCTATAGCCTGTACAATTTGATTGAAAACATAATAATCTGGTCTGTGAAAACATATGGAAATAATGTGGTGGTGGTGCTGCGGTAGTGCTGTCGCCTCACAGTTAGACGTTGTACGTTCGATTCTCAGTTGGAGCGTCTTCTGTGTGTCGACATGCTTGAATGGGCATACCTTCGTTGAAGGTTGTGCGCTAGGCCCGGCAAGCCAGCATGTAAAAATCTACTGCCAATCATTAGCGGACCGGAGTTCCGCTGTGGTGACCCCTAACCGGGAAAAGCCGAAAGACAAGACAATAAGCCAGATGAATGAGTGCGCACACCCTTAAACTGATATGTTGTGTATGCAGACCTTGAGATGGTTACAGCATTCATCTGTCTTCGTCTGGACTCTAATATCATGGCATATCTTCACTTGGCAATAGTTGCTCACCTTCCTAGAAACACATCTGATTGTATTTCAATGGAATTGTACAGGTTAGGGGTCCCATTCAAGATAAGAAACATTATGAAATGATCTTCTGCGTTCTGATTGTCATACAGCACACAAACCTAGCATTCCAGTAGGGGTGTGTACCCTTGTGATATCCACTGTATATAGGTGTTAATATAGCTGGTAGTGGTAGGCATGGACAGAGGGTCATAACACAGGTGGGCACTTCTCTGATTAATACCTAATCATGCCTACTCTAGTACCCATCTCAGTGTCAGGGCAATGCAAGAACCAGTAGCTGTACACATTTATGTCTGTTGTATGCACTGACACTGATATTACACACATGTGCAACATGCACAACCTATGTACCTGACTGCTTGAAACCCATGTGATTAGTTTTGTGTCTTCCAGCTGAACATATCCATGGATGTGTTCAGGGGATACCTGGTATACATTTCTGTTCTATATTAGTATGGCACACTGTATTTACAGTCTTGCTGCTAGTCATACTTCTCAATCTGTTACAGCAGTACGTCTGGACAATGGCAAACATGAATGGGTGTCAAAAGGGACATCAGTATTGATGCTGTATTAATATAGCTGGACCATACATTAGTACGTTAATTGCACAGTAGGGTTTGAAATCACTATGATAACCTGGATGATGTCCAATAGTCATACGTAGGCTATTATGTTACAACGTCATTGCTCACAGACCTGCCAATGGTTTGGCTGACATAACACAGGTATATGTGTATGTGACTATAGATATCAGTCATAAATATGCTTATTGCCAGCAGAACACTGTATCATTGAATGTTATTAACTCAGTATATCACATGCAGTTCAACACACATGTCTGTAACAATACTTTACTATTCACATGCCCTCTATAGGTTTTACAAGGCAAACATATGTCATACTCATAATCACAGGTAACATGGATATGTAAAACATCCCATTATACAATGACTCCCCATTAATACTCAAAAACGTGCACGCTGATTGGTCAGCGTGCATGTTGTAAATCAGAGTTATAGTAATGGAAAAAGGTCCGGTCGCCCGGACTTTTTCCATTACTATAACCTCTTTTTTTACAGCAATGGAGAACGCAAGATCTCCATTGCTTCACACTGTCTCGCTATGTTAAATGAGTTTAACATAGCGAGACAGTTTGTAAAAAGCAACGGAGATCTTGCTTTCTCCATTGCTTTTATCAAAACTGTCTCGCTATGTTAAATGGGTTTAACATAACGAGACAGCTTTAAAAAAAGCAACAGAGATTCTCCGTTGCTTTTTTAAGCTGTCTCACTATGTTAAACCCATTTAACATAGCAAAACAGTTTGTAAAAAGCAACAGAGATCTTGCTTTCTCTGTTGCTTTTGCCCACAGCTCTGATGTCATGAGTAGGCATGTGCAGTTCATCAGAACTGCCACATAATACCAGACACCTGCGGAAGGGCAGCAAGGAGGCATTATACAATGCCATTATTTAAGAAAAGTAATTATTTTTTTTCTTAAATAATGTAATTGTATAATAGCAATAACCCACTTCTGGGTGTGGGTAATGCTGGATTTACCCATGGTTGGCTTTGTTTGGCCTCTCGGGCTTCACCCTCGAGACCAAACCATACCAACCATGGGTAAATCCAGCATTACCCACACCCAGGCATGGGTTATTGCTATATTAACTGGCCTACCATTGGCACAGTCACAACTGTTTGAAAGACATCCCTGTGGTTGTCATATATGAGCTATCCTTTCCCAGGATGAGTCAGGCTCCTGAGCTGTGATCCTACCTCACAACCTCTCAGAGCATCACATCTGGACAAAGCTTAAAATGAAGGAGGATAAATAGGGACAGACTTTAAATATGCTTGTTACAAACTTAGGAAGTTTGTAGAATTATACATTTTGCATTACAGTGAATATTCTTAAGGATGTGGAGTCTTAAATTCAAGTGTTTGTTATTACTTGATGACTTCAATCCTCAGCTATTTGCCAGAAAATTACAGATTTCAGGAGGAACAGACAAAAAATATGATGGTAAAATGTGGACATTCTGTGAAGATCTGTACAGTTGAGAGGTATGTCTGTGATCTCTCCCACTGCAGAGAGGGCCAGATGCTATGGCCATAGCAGCTGTTTAGCAGGACATTAGTACAGTGTTGTTGGGACATATATTCCTCCACATCATATTTCCTATTGTTACAGACCAAATACTACATTCCATTACATGCTTACATGTTCCACTTACCTTTTTTCTTTCTTCTATTTTCCAGTTTATGTTGTATTTGTTCTCTCTCTCTCTCTGTGCACTAAAGGGATAGAACTGGTTTGAATAGGTGGCAGCATGGCTTTTGTAGGTGATGCTCATGATCAGGTGATGGCCTGGGCACCTATTAGGGCTCCCCACTTACTAATTGCATGCAGAGCAGCTGTATAGTTCTTCCAATAGCCAATGTCATGGCAACACACTCCTATAAATGAGTACTCCATGTGGACATTGGCCCTTTCCCTTACTTGTGAGGAAGACATCCTGGAGCTGTGTGAGCCACTACCACTTACAGCAAGACGTGTGGAGACAAGCTAACTAAATGGTGGAGAAGGTTCAAGACTTAGGGGCAGAATGTGAGTATTGCTGTTATATGTTTGGAATACTGCTAGTTTAATAGGGTTTGTCTGCAAATGCTTCTTCTGCATGGGTTTCAATCTGACAAAGTTCTGTCTCTGCATAGCTCTCAACTGTAGGGCCATCCACATGATGGCCACAGGTTAACCTGTTATGTATGGACTGTTCCCCAGACAGGTGTTGTCCTTGGCAAATCAGTAGCACACTCTGGTGATTGCTTTATATAAATTGTAACATCCATTTGTTTTTCTGACTTTATATCTCTCAGAAAAGATATGTTACAACAAACCCTGTAAAACCAGAAACTTTCTTAGTGTATAACAGCAATATTTCAAGTATGGTCATGTATTTGGGCCTCTGTCCAACAATTATGTCAGGCTTTGTCCAGATGTCATACAGTAGGAAGTTGATAGGTATACTGGTCTATCATTATTGAGTGTTGTGATTCCTGCTGAGGAGAAAGGCTGGGAAACATGTTTAAGTCTGCACATTCAAGAGGTTGTTGTATACAGAATGCTCTTAGATGCCCTTGTAATATATTTTATGTCAGGGACAGTAACTCATGTTTTAAAACTAGGCTGTTAGAACATGTAAGACATATTACTGATAAAAAATATGACAGTTCTATAGCTGCACATTTGAATAAATCTCAACATGGGGACAGTAGTTGGTTCCATGGTACAGTTTTTGAAAAAGTCTGTTCTGCAGTGTGATGAAACATTTATAAAAGGACAATTGTTATGTACAAACTCAATGTATTAATATTAACTGTGATACTTTATCCCATAGGGGGTTAAATGAGGAGTGTAGTTGGAGGCTGCATATTTAATTATGTAATTAGGTGTTAATTGCTTCTTGTGATAAAGGCATGTATTTCTGGTAATGTTTTACTCCTTGAAGGCTTTGGCCAAGATATCACAGTATAATAAACATGTGTGAATTATTGGCTGGTTGTATTTTTCTTTGCTATGTTCAGACATTTTATTTGTTTTGCTAAGAGGTTGTTGTATGTCTGGCCATTGTGTATGGCCTATCATGATTTTGTAGCAGTGTACTGTTCCTTATTTATTTGGACTGGGGGGGACAGATGTGAGTGATATGGCTGGTTTTGTATCCAACTATGCTGCCCCAGTTGTGGGTGGTCTATCAGCAGCATATGTTTGTATGGACATTTTGGGACATGTATGTGTATATATATATATATATATATATATATATATATATATATATATATATATATATATATATATATATATATATATATATATGGGATCACTACATAATCTCGAAATTTTGGAATACCGAATTCCAAAATCTCGAAACTATGTAGCTGAAACCCCTAAATACCAGAAGATCAGAAGCACGAAATTCAAAATCCTGATGTTCGGAGATATTCAAGTAGTGCTTCTAGTGTTACAGTTTGTTGATGGATAGCTGGAAGTTCAGATAAGTATCTATTTGCAAGTGTGTTGGTTAGGGGCTTTAGTGTGTGCCAGTGTGTGTTGTGACTGTGATGTGTGTGTGAGGAACTGTAAAATGTGTGGATGTGAGTTTCCCTTGTGTATGTCTGTGCATTGTCAGAGTTAGTATATTTAAGTAGGGGGTGTGAGGGGCACAGCCCCCCACATGGGGGTGCAGGGGGGCTTGCCCCACATGCTTATCTGTAGTGTAGGATGCTATGCTTGATTGTGGAGGGAAGTTGTGTGTATGTGTTCTTAAAACCTGAGCTTTGGCCGGCTAAGATCTAGCTGTATTCAACTGGATGTATAAGAGAATTTAAGTACTTTTTATCTGCACTTTTTTCAAATAATACAGCATTTTAATCGATTTATTTGGGTTGCATTGAATATTAACAAAACTGGAAGTTTTGACTCTGTTTTTTCAGTTAGTCTTTGCTTGATTTTATTGCCTGTTAGAATTCCTACATAGACAGTAATTGCAGTCGGGGGTAGTCTCATTCATTGATATCCTATTACTGCCTATGTAAGTGGTACATTTTGGAATATTTTCTGCTTAAAACCTGAGCTTTGGCCAGCTAAGATCTAGCTGTATTCAACTGGATGTATAAGAGAATTTAAGTACCTTTTATCTGCACTTTTCAAATAATACAGCATTTTAATTGATTTATTTGTGTTGCATTGAATATTAACTGAACTGGAAGTTTTGACTCAGTTTTTTCAGTTAGTGTTTGCTAGATTTTATTGCCTGTTAGAATTCCTGCATAGACAGTAATTGCAGTCGGGGGTAGTCTCATTCATTGATATCCTGTTACTGCCTATTTAAGTGGTACATTTTGGAATATTTAATGCTTAAAACCTGAGCTTTGGCAGTCTAAGATCTAGATGTATTCAACTGGACGTATAAGAGAATTTAAGTACTTTTTATTTGCACTTTTTTCAAATAATACAGCATTTTAATTTATTTATTTGTGTTGCATTGAATATTAACTGAACTGGATATTTTGACTCTGTTTTTTTCTTAATGTTTGCTATATTTTATTGCCTGTAAGAATTCCTGCATAGACAGTAATTGCAGTCAGGGGTAGTCTCATTCATTGATATCAAGTTACTGCCTATTTAAATGGTACATTTTGGTATATTTTCTGCTTAAAACCTGAGCTTTGGCTGGGTAAGATCTAGCTGTATTCAACTGGATGAGAATTTAAGTACCTTTTATCTGCACTTTTCTCAAATAATACAGTATATTAATTGATTTATTTGTATTGCATTGAATATTAACTGAACTGGAAGTTTTGACTCTGTTTATAGGTTCATAGGTAGGTACTAGGCTATCTGCCCAAGGGCCTATGTAAGCCTAGCCAACAAGGTTCCCTGGCTTACGCCTCCCAAGAAAGTTATTTTCCTGTGCCACTGTCGAGCAGAGACACAGAAGTGATCCCCGGGGTGTATTTCCTATTTCCCATCCACTCATCAAGATTTTTCTTGAAGAGTGCTAATGAAGAACTTTGCTTGACATAGATGGGTAGCATTTGTCAAAGTATGGGAAGTCTCTGGGATAGGAATTTATCCCTCCAGCATGTCCTGTTTATTGTGGGGACAAGGTTTAGGTCCCTAGAGCATGTAGCTCGGAGGGATTGGGATTTCTTTAGGTGTAGCATGTCCAACAGCTCTGGGTTTGACACAGCTTTATATGTTAGGCAGAGATCACCTAGGAGCAGGCGATATACTACGGAGTAAAGCTGGAGTTTTTTGAGACAGTCAGTGTAGGGCATTTGTTTGAGTCCAGTAATCCTCTTTGTGGGGTACTTCTGTGGCCTTTCCAGCTGCTGCAGATGTCTTGTGAGGTACATTCCAAAAGGGGCATTGTACTCGATAATGGGTCTGATGAGTGTCGAGTAGAGGGGAACGATGACCTCTTTTTTCCTGGATGAGAACCCTTTTATGATGAGGTGTGCCACGTAGAAGGACTTCCTGACTACCGTGGTGATGTGACTATCAAAGGAGAGACTACTGTCCACCTGGGTACCAAAGTCTCTTATCACGCATTCGGTGTTAAGTAGATTGCTGGCTATGTGGTAGTTCATGGGTACAGAGTTTTTACCAAAGGGGATGACACTGCACTTTTTGGGATTGATCTTGAGGCCATGGCTCTGACACCAGGCATCTGTCTCAGAGAGGCCCTCCTGTAGGATGTTCACATCATTTGGGGACTTGACTATGGCTCCTAGTTTGCAGTCATCTGCAAACTTCATTAGCCAGAGGCCTTCTGTGTTAGCCTGTACTTCAGAGAAGTAGATACCAAACAGAAGCGTTCCCAGGATGGAACCCTGTGGTACTCCACTTGTCACTGGTTTGAGGTCAGATTTGGAGTCTGCAACTTTTACAGTGTGGGTTCTGTCAATGAGCCAGTTGGCAACCCATCTTTTGATGTAGGGATTTATGCCTAGTTTATTGAGTTTAGCTATAATTCCAGAATGGGGGATGGTGTTGAAAGCCTTGGTGAGGTCAAGATAGGCTGTGTGAACCACCTTACCCTCATCTACGGCTTTGGTGACTGCCTCAAAGAAGTCAATCAGGTTCAGGAGGCATGATCTGCCTTTCACAAACCCAAACTGGGTGGGATCCAGAGTTTGGAGGTTACCAATGTCTTTGTTTATGAGTTCCATGATGATACGTTCCATGGCCTTGCAGACCAGGCTCATCAGGCTAATAGGTCTATAGTTCCAGGGATCAGTGGTGGCTCCCCCTTTGTGGAGTGGGATAACTGTTGCTGTGTGCCATTCAGTGGGCACAAAGCCTGATGCGAGGTTATTAATGAACATGGTGTTTAAGTGAGGAGCCAGTTCATTCTGAAGTTCGTGTAAAACGGAGCCTGGGATGTTGTGTTTTTGGCTTTAGAGAGTGCAGCTTTCACCTGCGTAGTTGTGATTACAGGGACTCTGCATTCTTCCTGTATAGATATGGACCCTTTAGGGGGTGAGCGGGGGGTAAAGTTAGCACTGAACCTATAGAGAGAGAGAGAGAGACAGAGAGAACAGAGACAGAGAGAGAGAGACAGTAGTTCCCCACCCACCTTCCCTGGTTTTGTTTTGGTGTTAATCTTGGTGGCCTTGAAATTGCCCGCCCCTCTTGTAAATTTGTGTTTGGATACTCCTTCTGGGCCCTTCTCATTTGCTCACTCAACTGAGTGCAGTGAGATCATATTCTGATTTCAGGCACTCCTACTGCATACAAAGAGAGCATCTGGGAAAGAAAAAAATAAGCTTACTTCCTGCCTTTCCTGTAAGTGATCTAAACTGTTTGTAGGCTTCTGAGCCCCCAAGCCTTTCTGTGTTGGAGGGAAGCCTTCTAGCTTAATTTTGTTTCTTAGAACTAGTCAGTTTTCTAGTTTCAGCACTCAAATCTGTTTCTTTGAACTCAGCAGTTGTTCAGAACTCATTGTAAGCACTAAATAAGCTGCAAATTACTATAGCACTCAATGTTTCTCCCTTGTCTAGAGGAAAGCAGTTTTTAGATCTTAATAAATAAGCACATATCCAGGCATGTCTAAGGTTTAGCTCCCAGTGATTTCTCCTGTCTACCTGATAAATCTGGGCATCTTGGGGCAATGCAGCAATTGCCTCATGTACATAGACAGCCCTCTCCTCCTACCACCCAACACTACAACCTGTGAGAGATGCACTTATATAGCCAAACTGGAAGCAAAGATCTCTTCACCCAAGACTGGACTAGACAGTCAAGAGGAGAAGGTAAACACTTGCACCACACCACTCTCATCACATAGTCCCTCAAAACCTCCACCACCAAAACACACACATAGAAATACAAAACATCCACCTACATTTGCAGAGTCTCTCAATAAAAACCTGCCCAAGCATCAGGGACCTCCAAAGTAGAAACACAAGCAAACTCCACCCACCCCAACACAACCCAAATGACACATATCCCACAAAATCAGTGTGCCACTCAACCGCAGCTCATAAGGCATAACATATCCAACACTCTAGTCATAGGTGACTCTATAGTCAGGCACACTGATGTTCCACTCACCAGGCTAAACAAGGAGAAAGGTACTGTCAGTTGCCTGTCAGGTGCCAGGATCCGCCACATAATGCACGCACTCAGGTCACTCCACAACAAGTACAAATATGACACTGTTATTGTCCATGTTGGTGTGAATGACCTGAGACGCACCTGCCTGGACTACATGAAAAGAGACATGGAGGAGCTCTCCGATCTTGTAGCCCAGGCAGGTATGACTCTAGCCCTGAGTAGCATCCTGCCATCACCCAAAATTATACCACAGTACAAGGACAAAATTATTGACTTCAACAATTGGCTAAGCTTCTGGTGTCATTCTAAGTGGATCCAGTATTTGTCTGCCTGCGCTGACATGATCGACAGACCATGATGCTTTGCCAGAGATGGCCTGCACCTGTCTCCCTTGGGATTCCGGATACTGGCTAAGGCTCTTGCCATCCCTATAGTGCCTTTTTTAGGCAAGGTTCAAATGACAAATTCACCACCGTAACAGGTACAAGCAAGCAAAATCTGATGGTAATGCTACTCAATACTAGAAGTCTAAACCTCAAAATGCACTCACTCGAGGCACTCCTTAAAATGGAGAACATCGACATCTGTGCAGTGACAGATACCTGGTTCAAAGCTCCAGAGAGCACCCCTGTGTTACCAGGCTATAATTCATACCACACCTTTCAGCCACCTAACCCGGTATGAAGCACTAAAGGTGGAGGCATGTCCATATTCATTAAGGATATCCACACCTCCAGGCTAGTTGCACAGTATAATGCATCCGAGATTATCCAAGTGCAACTAACTCTGGGCAAGAACGCAATCCAAATTGTAGCTTGATACAGACCCCCCCACCATGCCACAGGATTCCCACTCCTCATTTCTTGATATACAGGAAAGTATTAGGGTACAACCCAACACCCTAATAATGGGCAATTTCAACTACCCCACCATTAAATGGGAAAACTACTCATGTACCAATTCTTTTGCTCAACGTTTTCTGGAATTCATAAATTCCAATGCCTTGGATCAACATATTTACACCCCCTTACCAGGGGCAGCAATATCCTAGACCTGGTCATTACCAACATGGGCAACTGGTGTTCCTCACCAGAGGTCAATTCCTCGTTGGTCAGATCCGACCACAAGCTAATCACTCTGGACATCCACATCCCTCCCCCAATCCCAATTAGGGAAACCACCATAAAAAACTTCTCCAAAGCCAACTTCACACTTCTTAAGACAGAAGTGGCAAACTTCATTACACCCATGCAGATGGACAATAGAGGTACGACTGCTGAATCCTGCACAAATGCACTTTATAAGCACTTATATGAGTGCATGGATCGTGCAATCCCTAACAGAACCAAGATGCTATCCTCCAAAAAAAGGAAGCCAATCTGGTGGTCCTCTGCCATAAACAAACTCTACAACAGAAGAAAAAAAACTGCTGCAAAAAAGAGTAAAATCCCATGACTGGAGATCCCTCAGAAAATTCTCCAAAGCTAGTTACGAAAAAAAAATTGCCACTAACTCTAAAGACAACCACAAAGCATTCTATAGCTATGTCAAGAATCTCAATGGCAACACTCAGATCTGCTCTGAGTTACAGCACAATGGCACTAAGTATATAGAACCAACTGATATTGCCAACATCCTGGCAGATAGGTTCAGTGCTAACTTTACCCCTCTCTCATTCCCTAAAAGGCCCATCTCTATACCGGAAGAATGCAAAGTTCCTGTAATCACAGCTGTACAGGTAAAAAACACACTCTCCAAAGCCAAGAACACAGCATCCATGGGACCTGACAACATCCCAGGCTGTGTTCTACATGAACAAAAGAATGAACTGGCACCCTACTTAAGTACCATGTTCAATCATAACCTCACTTCAGGCTTTGTGCCCACTGCATGGCGCACCGCAACGGTTATCCCATTCCACAAAGGGGGAGCCATGATGGACCCCGGGAACTGCCGCCCCATTAGCCTGACGAGCCTGGTCTACAAGGCCATGGAAGTATCATCATGGAACTCGTAAACAAAGACATTGGTAATCTCCAAACTCTGGACCCTACCCAGTTCGGGTTTGTAAAAGGTAGATAATGTCTCCTAAACCTGACTTGACTTCTTTGAAGCAGTCAACAAAGCCATAGATGAGGGTAAGGTGGTTCACACAGCTTATCTAGATCTTGCTAAGGCTTTCGACACCATCCCCCACTCTGGAATTATAGATAAACTCACTAAACTAGGTATAAATTGCTATGTCACAAGATGGGTTGCCAATTGGCTCATGGACAGAACCCACACTGTGAAAGTAGCAGACGCCAAATCCAACTTCACACCAGTGACAAGTGGAGCACCACAGGGTTCAGTCTTGGTTCCTTTCCTGTTTGGTGTCTACTTCTCTGAAGTACAGGCTAACACAGAAGGTCTTTGCCTAACAAAATTTTGCAGATGACTGCAAACTAAGAGCCATAATTGAAACTTCTAACGATGTGGACATATTGCAAAAGGGTCTCACTGAGACAGATGCTTGGTGTCAAAGCCATGGCCTGAAGCTCAATGCCAAAAAGTGTATTGTCATCCCCTTTGATAAAAACTCTGTACCCATGAATTACCACATAATTGGTAGTCTACATAATGCCAAAAGTGTGATAAGAGACCTTTGGACACAGGTGGACAGTAGTCTCTCCTTTGATAATCACATCACCACAGTGGTCAGGAAATCCTTCTACATGGCTCACCTCATCACAAAAGGTTTCTCATCCAGAAAAAAAGAGGTCATTGTTCCCCTCTACTCATCACTCATTAGACCCATTATAGAGTACAATGCCCCTTTTGGTATGTACCTCACAAGACATCTACAACAACTGGGAAGGCCAAAGAAATACCTCACAAAGAGGATTACTGGCCTCAAACAGATGCCCTATGCAGACCGTCTAAAAAAACTCCAGCTTTACTCTGTCGCATATCACCTACTCAGAGGTGATCTCTGGCTAACATACAAAGCTATGTCAAACCCAGAACTGTTGGACATGCTCCACTTAAAGAAATCCCAATCCCTCCAAGCTACACGCTCTAGGGACCTAAACCTTGTCACCACAATAAACAGAACATGCTGGAGGGATAGATTCCTGCCCCAGAGACTTCCCATACTCTGGAGCAGACTACCTATCTATGTCAAACAGAGCTCCTCATTAGCACTCTTCAAGAAAAATCTTGATGATTGGATAGGAAATAGGAAATTCACCCCAGGGATCACTTCTGTGACTCTGCTCGACAGGAGCACAGTAAAATAATTTTCTTGGGTGGCGAAAGCCAAGGTACATTTTTGCTAGACTTATATAGACCCTTGGGCTAGTAGCCTAGTACCTACCAATGAACCTATTAACCTATGTGTATGTGTGTGCTGTATGTCTGTTCGGGATTTTGAATTTCGCGCTTCTGGTCTTTCAGTATTTAGAGGTTTCGGCTACGTAGTCTCAAGATTTTGAAATTCGATATTTCAAAATTTTGAGATTATGTAGTGAACCTATATATATATATATATATATATATATATATATATATATATATATTTTTTTTTTTTTTTAATTTATTTTACATTTATTAACCGGGCTAGTCCAACAGGATGAAATATCCATTTTCAGTAGAGGCCCGGGGAGATAAGCTCCAATTTGTACAATTTGTTAATACTAACTTAAACATCTAAGCATAACATTGACAAAAATAAGAGAAATCTAAGGACATTTTTAACATTATTCCAACCTTGATAAGTAGAAAGCAAGGAAAAGAAAAAAAAAGAAAGAGAAAAAAGAAGAACTAGGAGTTATAATATTATAAAAAAGATCCTTGTTCATATATTGTGAGGAAAAAAATAGCAGCAAGAGTAGACTTTGAGAAATCTAATTATCTAATAAAGTTCAGGGACTGTGTTTATTAAGGATTTCACCGACATAGAAGTCTGAGGTGAAAGATAAAAGAAAAAAAGTGTGTATAACATAAATTGCTTAAGGCAGAAGTTAGTCAGGATTACAACTAGGGCAAAGCCAGTGTTTTTTTAGGTATATTTTAAGTTTTGGTTTGAAGTTAGTTAGAGAGGAAATAGAGGTGAGATCAGGAGGAAGAAGGTTCCATTTTTTCCCAACTACATTAGAGAAGAGAGCATCGCCTGCTCTGTTGTTGGATTTGCTGGAGGAGATAAGTAGTTTATTTGAGGAGCACAGGGAGTTAAGATTCAGGTAGGGAGTAATAAGGGTAGATAGACTTGGGGTCTTCTTTGGTTGGTAAAGTATTTTGTGAGCCAATGTAATTTGGTTAAACTCAAGTAGATTTTGAAATTCAAGCCAGGCTAGTTGAAATAGATTCTGGCAATGGTGTGTTCTAAATGGTCATCCAGTGGCAAATCTAGCAATGCTATTATAAGATTTAACCAGTTTAGAGAGATTGCTTTTTGAAAGGTGAGTATAGATAGTAGAAGCATATAGAAGTGAGGAGATAAGGTGGGAGTGGGCGATACTTGTTTTAGCTAAAGGAGTGAGGAATGGCTTAATTCTAAGGGCACCCATTTTTTTGTTGACTATATTTACAGTATTGCTGACATGCTCATTGAAAGTAAGGTGGTTGTCAATAGTAACCCCTAATAGTTTTGTTGTTAAGTCAGGTTGTATGTGAGTACCATTTTTTGATAGGACAGTGAAATCAGTAAGGGTGTGCTTTTGGGTTGGTGAAAATAGTAGGAGCTTCGTTTTTTTGGGGTTAAGTAGAAGACAGCGTTGAAGAAACCAAGACTCGATTTTATTAAATGCTTCTTGTGTTTTTAGTAAAAGATCAGATGAGGTCTTAGCTGAGCATAAAATTGTCGAGTCATCAGCATATTGTAAACATGTAGTTTGCGGAATAGCTAAGTGTAAGTCATTAATGAAAATTGAGAAGAGGAGTGGACCTAAAATAGAGCCCTGAGGGACTCCTAGGGTGACAGGCAGTAGGGAGGATAGTTGATTATCCCATAGGACTGCTTGCTGTCGGTTAGTAAGATAGGCTCTGAACCAGTTTATAGCCTGAGTATCGAATGAGAGGTGTGTAAGAATGTTTATTAATAGCTGGTGATTAACCATAGTGAAAGCTTTAGATAGGTCTATAAAGAGAGCTGATGTGAGGATGTTGTTATTTCTGTTTTGGTTAATGGAGTTGCAGAAAGACAGTAGGGCAGTTGTAGTACTGTGGTGTGGCCTGAAACCATGTTGGCAATCAGCTAGCAAATTGTATTGAGTTAGGTGGTTAAGTAATTGCTTTTGAATGCATTTTTCCATTATTTTTGCCAATGGGGATAATAGAGCTATTGGGCGATAGTTAGAGTGGTCATTAGAGTTCCCTCCTTTATGGTGTGGAATGATGTGAGAGATTTTCCAGATGGTAGGGATTTCTCCCTCGGCAATAGTTCTGTTAATAAGGATGGAAATTGGGTAGGCTATAGCTTTGGCAGCTGTCTGCAAATATTCTGCTGGTAACTGGTCTGCTGATGGAGTGCAAGTTTTAAGTTTTTGGATAAGTCTACAGATATCTCGAGTGGGGACAGGTTGTAATTGAAATATAGGGGCTAAGGTCTTGTTTGTGTTTGGAGGGAATGTAATATCAGGTGAAAGTTGGTTAGCTAGTGCTTGTATAGTTTCTGTGAAGTATGTGTATATATATATATATATATATATATATATATATATATATATATATATATATATATATATATATATATATATATTTATACTTAATTAGACACATCCTCCCTACTCAACCTCTTATAGCTCTCTCTCTCCTTTTACTTACTACACTCCCTCCCACAGCCTACTCTAACCATTTATCTACACATCCCAATGGCCCCAACACACAGATCTATACTCACAAACATACTACTCTTAACTACTACTCTTGCTTCTCTTACAATACCATACACTCTAACCTTCTTGGAAAAATGTTCTCTTCCTGAACAACACCACCACTTCCATCAAACTCTACCATCTTCTTTCATCTACTCCCTCAACCACAGTAATGTAACCTCCACCTCTAACTATATATTACCAAAATATCACAGAGCTGCCCATCTTACTTACTTCCTTATCAAAAAAACCGCAAATAATTACGACAAATTCCTTAAGGTTGTACAACATCCTCATCTACACCCCCTATTAGCTGGTGATATTCATCCTAACCCTGGCCTCAATACTGAAAATCCCAATAACCTACACAACCAAACATTGCCTGTTATCACTAACTTAACCAAATCACCTAACTCCCTCCTGATAGCTCACCTTAATATTCGAAGCATAAACAATAAAATCACCCACCTACATGCACTCTTAGATGTGCACTAATTTGATATTCTCTGTATTACTAAGACATGGCTAAAGCCCTCAACTCTGGACCAGGAGATTACCCCTCCTGGATATAATATCCTAAGATGTGACCGTAAAACCAAAAAGGATGGAGGTATAGCCATTTTGTACAAATCTAAACTCCAAGTATCACCCTTCAATATACTCCTACCATCAGATACCAATTCAGAAACCCTTACTTCCAAACTTCAAATCAATAACTCCAAATCTATCTAATTTGCACATATCTCCCCCCTGGAAATAATACCAATATTCTTGAAAACTTACTTGGTTACCTCTCTACCCATCTACCTCAGGAGACCATTGTATTAGGTGACTTTAATATAGACTGGGTTACCTGTAGTTCCCCTAATCCTACTAATCACATAAATCTTTATGGATTCTCACAAATTATAACCACTCCCACTAGAATCCATAAGCCAAGCAGTAAGGAAACCACCGTAGACTGGATCCTTATCAACAGCCACCTTGATACCTATAAACCAGGAACCCTTCCTTACGATATCAGTGACCATATGCTAACCTACATTATTAAGCAAAGAGTCCATATCCCAACTACTAATAATTTTAAAACCTCTCGCTCCAAAAACATTTTTTAATCCAGAGAGCTTCCTAAATTAACTGAAAGCATGTGACTGGTCACCATTGTCTCATTTTCAACTTGATGAAGCAGTGACCTACTTTAGCACTAAATTTCTTCAAATCCTGGATTACCACGCCCCTATCACTCTTCCCAAATAAGAACCAAAATTGCCCCCTGGCTCACAAAACAAACTAGGCAAACCATCCTCCTTAGAAATAAAATCTGGGCTAAATGGAGAACCTCCAAATGTCCATTGGATCACCTTTATTTAAACAGTTAAATGCCAACAAGAAAGATATTCTTAGAGACAAAAAAGAGTATTACCTTCATCTCCAACAAACCCATCAACAAAAACCACAAAAATTCTGGTCAGGCATAAACAAACTTCTTCAGCCAGGGTACTCTTCTACTCCTGCCCCAGCAGGATTCAACCATGATAACTCCAACCAGATTCCCAACGCCTTTAATAACTACTTTACTGAAGCCATTCAAACCCTAGCCAATACTCTACCACCTATGACCACTTCCCCATTAAATACCACTAAGACTCCTTCTCCTACCTTTCAAATACAACCTGTACCTACATCCCTAATCTGCAACCTCCTTCAAAAACTAAAACCTTGCACCCCATCTGCTCTCTGCCAGCTGAATACCTGAAAATTGCAGCAAAAGCCATAGCCTATCCCATCTCCATCCTTATAAATAGAAATATTTTAGAAAGCAAAATCCCTGCCATATGGAAAGTATCCCACATTATCCCGTTACATAAAGGTGGGTCATCCACTGAGTTCTCCAACTTTCGACCTATTGCCTTACTCTCTCCAATAGCTAAGATAATGGAAAAATGCATTCACAGACAACTACTTGAACACCTTCTCCAAAATAATCTACTTGCCAACTGCCAACATGGCTTCAGGCCATTCCATAGCACAACCACTGCCCTGCTATCCTTTTCTGACTCCATAAACAAAAATGGTAACAATAACACTTTTTCCTCAGCACTATTTATTGACCTTTCAAAAGCCTTTGATATGATGAACCATAACATACTTATAGACATACTAAAAGCCCAATCACTTGATCCACAAGCATTACAATGGTTGAAGTCCTACCTGGAAAACAGACAGCAAACAGTACTTTGGGATAATAATCTTTCTACATCCCTCCCAGTGAATATTGGAGTACCCCCAAGGCTCTATCTTAGGACCCCTACTCTTTTCATTGTTTATTAATGATCTACATACCCAAATTCCTCAAGCCACCTGCATACAATATGCAGATGACTCTACTTTAATTTGTTCAGCCAAGACCATAGCCTCTCTCCAGTCCCTCATTCAAACTGTATTCAACAGTGTTGAAAATTGGTTCATGTAACACTGCCTCCTCCTGAACCCCCAAAAAACAAAAGTATTGCTCTTTGCTCCGACTCATAAATCACCTCAACTGCACTTCACAATAACCTCAAACAATGCAACTAACATAACCCCAGACACTACAACCTGTCTACTAGGAGTAACAATAGATAACAACCTTAGCTATGATGACCATATTAATTCTACAATAAAGTCTGTCAACAAAAAACTAGGCACCCTTTACAGAATCAAACCCTTCCTTACCCCCTCAGCCAGAATGACTATTGCCCAGACCCACCTTATCTCTACCCTGTTCTATGCTTCTGCGATATATACCAATCTGTCTAAAAACAACCTTACCAAACTTTCCACCAGTTATAATAATATAGCCAGATTTGCAACTGGCACCCCATTTAGAACTCACCACTGTCTCAACCTCAAACAACTGGGATGGCTAGAACTGCAAAACCAACTACTTTGTCAACAACTTATCACCCAAAAGATCCTTTTTCACCCTGACAATGCCCCTATCCTCACTAATCTGATTACACCCTACACAAATCTTGAAACACTATGCTCAGCTAAAAAGCTCCTTGTTTCCACTATTAAGTCAAAAAAACAAAGCTGGGGACTCACTTTTCTCCAACACAGTAGGTAAAAACTGGAACCAGCTTCCTACTGAACTTTCCACCCTTGCTTCCACTTCCCTATTTAAAAAACATCTTAAAGAACATCTTAAATCTCACTGGGTTTGTCCATGCTCTAACCCTGACTGATATATCATTCCCCTTCTTGCTCTCTCTATACTTCTCTTCCATACTATTCTTTGATGCCTACTTTGTAATTTATAATCTCCTTCATATTACAAAAAAAATTTATTTTTTTATCTCTCTGTATTTTGATATTAACTTCAACCTACTAAACGACTCAGTACTGTTTTGTTCTGACCTATGTAGCCAATGTACTGTAATTCACTTGACTACTACTATATATTGTATTTTTTGACACTGCTAGTGCTTGGAGCTTTTCTCCCTGGGCCTCTACTGAAAATGGACATATATCCAGTTAGACTAGCCCAGTCAATAAATGTAAAATAAAATAAAATAATAATAATAATATATATATATATATATATATATATATATATATATATATATATATATATATATATATATATATATATATAGACACACACACACACACACACACACACACACACACACACACACACACACACACACACACACACCTCTGTATTTATTGGTAATATATCTATATATTGTTGTACACATATATTGATCTC
Organism: Protopterus annectens; assembly: GCF_019279795.1. Classification (NCBI taxonomy): domain Eukaryota; kingdom Metazoa; phylum Chordata; order Ceratodontiformes; family Protopteridae; genus Protopterus; species Protopterus annectens. The sequence goes on along the minus strand of NC_056729.1, from coordinate 1,610,557,761 downwards.
CATACATATCTCTCTCTCTCTATGTATGTTTCTGTTTAGATATATATATTTATAGTTACCAATCCTTTCTAATTGCACAGTGTCTCTTCCCTATTGTAAACTGGCTGTAAAAAAGGGTATGTTTGAGAAAACACCATAAAACCATACAGCTGAGGTAGCTTACTGTTAAATTGAGTTGACTATTGTGTGCAGGGCCCTGGGTTCAAGACCTGCAAGGGCTGGTCATTTTGTTGCTAGGCTGAACAAGGACTGTTGGATACAGAAAGTTTAAGGCAGTTTTGAGCAGCTTTAAGTGTGCTTGTGCAGGTTTGCTTGATGGCTAGCAGTGCTAATGTACGGTTAAATGAATAGGCGCTTACATCATGTAGGCTTCGCTTACCATTGTGCAAATCTTCTTAGCATTTACATTTAAGCAATGCTTAAAGCTGCAAAGCATAGCTCAGCCCTGATAACCAGTGATCACATTCCTGTCTGATAAAATAGCAGGGTAATGACATCTTTAACAAGTGTATTTAATTCCCTGTACATAAAATGCTCCTATGTGCTGTCATTACAGTAGCAAGGGTTGTGAGTATACTGTATGGGACACCTGAGTATACATGGGTAGTACCACAATCTTTTCTCTCTGTATTTGTTTCATACATAAGTAATATCCCAGGTTATATGCAGTCACACTTGCATGTTACATCAGCTACAGTGCACTAGTTGACAAATATAGTTTAACACATATTGTATCATTATGTTAGTACATTTAACAGTGCTTTTCCACGTAAGAGTAGATTGCAGATTGTAGTACTGGAACCATACAACCCTGCATGCAAAGCTGGATGCTGAGTACTGTCTATCTTGTTTTTGGTGTTTGAGCTGTATATTTTTATGCATCTCCTATTGAATATTGATATGATATGTTGATATTAACTTTAGACTACTATGTTTTTTGGACATGTCATTGAGGTCTGCTGTCATGTAGTAATGGCATACCTTTCAATTTCAGATGTCTGTCTTTCAAAACATTCATCCTAATGCATAACCTGTTGGCTATTTACTTTCTGTCTGTCCTCTTTACAGATGTGCAGATGTCAGGTATTGCTACAGCCATACCACTATGTTGGTGCCCAGACGGTATTGTGCTGTGGGCCTGGGCACTGCTGCTAGCTCTGACATATGGGACATTCCTTAATGTGGGCCTTGTCCCTTTTCCTTGCCTGTGTGAGGGACATTACAGAGATAGTGGCCTACAGATTCACATACAGTAAGTGACAATACGTCACAGGACAGAACATGTGGAGACAGCCAAACAAGATGGGGGACATATCCCCAGATTTGTGAACAGATTCTATGTCATCAGTGCTGTTATACACATGCTGGATTGATAGATTGATAGGGTTTGTGTGGACATGCTTTTAGTGAGTGACTTCTTGACTCATAGTGATTTGGCTCTGACATACCTCTCCACTGGCATGCTGTCCACAGACTGGCCACATGTCTGCCTGTTATGTTTTGTCTGTACCCCAGACAGACGGTGTCCTTGGTAAATTAGTCATGGACTCTGGGGAATACAGTCAGTAAATACTCACATCTATTGCTATTACCAACGTCATATTCCTCATAAAGGATGTTACAAAAAATCCAGTGACATCTGCAACTGTCTCAATGTATGACAGCAGTATGTTCAATCTACTTCTGTGTCTGTGCCTCTGTCCCCAAATGATGTCAGGCTTTGTCCAGATGTCTATCAGGTGCAGACATATTTATTATCATTATTTCTTGACTTCATTCCTGCTACCATCCCAGTGATGTAGTAGACCCACAGACATGTCAGTGAAGAGGCCTTAGATATGAGTCCTGAGCCTGTGCATTCTGAGGTGAACTGCACATGTGAGAGGCCTGTGCATGTTTAGCCATTGTTAACAGACTGTCATGATTGTGTACACATGTCATGTGTACACGTTATTTGGGCTGTGTATGGAGTGGGTAGATGTAAGTGTTGTGGCTTCTTCATTATTTGACTGTGCATGCTGCTCCAGTTTCCACTGATCTATTGGCTGTATGTGTTTGTAGGGGCAGACTGAGACATGTCCTGTACCAAAGTCAGGATTCAGACTACACTGACAATTGGGACTCTATATGTAGGGCTAGTGTGTGGGTAGCAAACAATTATGTATTTGTTCACACAGTCCATATACTCTACTGTTCACTTGACTTAACGGTATGTGACTGTGACTGTGGTGATGTTGCTTGTGGGTATGCACTTTCACACTGGTGTATGTTTGTCACTGCTGTTACATCCCTGTAGTGCTTGATATATTTGCAAATACACACGTGATTACCCATAGCAGATATCCTAATTCAATTACTTCTGCTATTTCAGTAAATATATGTTAGAGCACACAGGAGGGTGTCACTGCAGCAATTGTGTTAGCTTACCTATGCCACTACTTCAGATAGATCCCCATTTTCATGGTTTCCACCCACCACTTTGTCAGCCTTGGTCCAGATTCATTGCAGAATGGGGTTATGAGCATACCTGTTGACTGGCTGGATCGTTTCAGGTTGTCCAGGTTTATTGCTCATAATTCTGGTCTGCTTTACAGATTATTATAATTTCTCTGTTAAATCACTGTAATGATACGATTGTTGTCAGAAAATGAGGACATACATTTCATTTACCTACCTCACATCCATCAGAATATGTATGTTGACACAAACTGGGTCACTCTGCCAAGAAGAGTACAGGAGGACAATGTCCTCTTCCGTCCTGGATGCTAATGCATTAGCACTGAGATGTGCCACATAGAAGGACTTTTTACCACAGTGGCAATGTGGTGGTTAAGAGACATTGCTGTCAACCTGTGTACCCAGATCTCTTATAATGCCTTCTTTGTTCAGGGAACTACCATTGATGTGGTAAATAAGAACATGATTTTCCACACAGAGGATGACAGCACATTTTCTGACATTGAGCTCAAGGCCATGGCACTGACACTGGTCATTGGTCTCAGTGAGGCCTTTCAGTAGGATGCCAACATCACTTGGGTAGTTAATAATAGCTCCCACCTTGCAATTGTTTGCAAACTTTGTCATCCAGAGCCCCTTCATGTTGGCATGGACGTCAGAGAAGTTGATACCAAACATGAGAGGACCTAGAACAGAACCCTGTGGGGACTTCCACTTATGACTGCTCAGCAGTTTGACTTGGAGTCAGCTATTTCCACACTGTGAGTCCTATCTGTGACCCAGTTTGCAGCCCACCTAGTGATATAGAGGTTGATGCCTAGCTTAGTGAGTTTTTGCATGATTCCTGAGTGGGGGATGTAATCAAAGGCTTTGGCCAGATCAAGGTAGGCTGTATGTGCCACCTTGCATTCATCCACAGCTCAGGTGACTGACGGCAAGGAGTTGACCAAGTTGATTGTGCAGGTATGACCTACCCTTCACAAAAGAAACTGTGTGGGATCCTGAGTCTGCAGACTCCCATATCCTTGTTTATTAGGTGCATGATGATGTGTTCCATAGCTTTGCATAACAGACTTGTCAGGCAGTTGGGGCAGTATTTCCCAGAGTCTGTAGTCACAACTCGTTTGTGGAGAGGGGTGACTATACCAGTGCACAATTCAGTAGGGACAAAGCCTGAGGTGAGGCTGTGTTGGCACAAGGCACACAGGTGAGGTGCCAGGTCACTCTGTAGTTCATGCAGAACACAGCCAGGGATATTTTCAGGCCCCATAGAAGCTGTGTTCTTTGCCTTAGACAGTGGTATTTTAACCTGTGCAGCAGTAATACTGGGTACCTGGCAGTGTTCTGGTATTGTAACTGGTCCTTTGGGGGGGGGGAGAGGGATAAAGTTTGCACTCAATATGTCAGCCAGTATATTGGCAATATTTATTGCCTCAGTCTAGGAGGTACCATTGTCTAGTAGCTCAGAACAACTCTTGGTATTGCCATGGAGATTCTTTACATAACTGTATGATGCCTTGTGGTTGTCTTTACTATGTGCTCCAATTCTGTTTTCACAGCTAACTTTGTAGTATTTGATGAGGGATCTCAACTTTTAATTGAGGCTGATAAGGGTTTTTTTCCAGTCTTGGGACTTCACCTTATTCCATATCAGTCCCCTCTTATTGTTTTACAGTTTCTTTATGGCTGGAGACCACCAAATTGGCTTCCTTTTTTTGGAGGTGAGGGTCCTGGTTCTATTGGGTATGGTGATATCCATGCATTTGTGTATGTGTTCATAGTGCACTGTTGTTTGATTCAGCAGCCATGCAATTAGTCTCCATTTGCATGGCTGCTGTGAGGTTACCCACCTCTGTTGTTTGAGGCCATAGTTAGCTTTGGACAGGCTTTTCATGGTGCCTACCTGTGGAGGGGTGGGGGAGGGCTGTGGATTTCTAAATGTGATTAATTTGTGTTAAGATATAATAAAAGAGGAGTTGACTATTGGTGTAGAGCAACAGTCACCCGTGTTAGTAAGGACCAGGTCGATGTGATGGGCATGTGCACCGGTACATGAGTAGCTTTCCCAGGTAATGGTGGGGTAGTTGGAGTCAACCAGTATGGGAATGTTAGGATGGACACTAATATTCTCCTGGGTGTTTAGGGTCATGGAGTGTGAGTCTTGGGACATGTTTGGAGTACTTTAGCCGGCTACAACCTGAACCACTGTCTTACCCAAAGTTAGCTACACCTGCAGCATCTGTAATGCATAATGTTGTTCTACCACTCTGGTGTGTGCATCCTTAATGAATATGGAAATATCACCACCTTTGGTGTTTCTGTCCAAGTTCTGCAGCCAACAGATATGGAATGAGTTATAAGCTGGTAGTGCAGGAGTGCTTCCTGCTGTTTTTAAACAGGTCACTCTTACAGCACAGATGTCATTGTTCCTCATTTTAAGGAATACTTCCAGTAAGTGCATTTTCAGATTTAGACTTCTAGTGTGCAGCAGCATGAACCTCAGATTGCATGTGTTTGTAGCTATCATATATTTCTTTATATTTATGTATATATATATATATATATATATATATATATATATATATATATATATATATGTGTGTGTGTGTGTGTGTGTATTTATTTACCTTTCTATATATATGTGTGTATGCCTATATGTAAATATAAATGCGGCTGTATATCTGTCTATATATATATATATATGTATGCATTATGTATAGATTTGTCCACATATATGCATCTCCATACAAATATACATGTATATATAGAGAACCTGACTGATTCTACAGAATCCTTTCCTTACTGTTGAATGGCTGTATTAAATTATATGTTGGGAATGTCATCATTACTTTATATAGCTCAGATGGTGTAATGGTACATTTCATTGATCATAGTTTACAGGGCCCTGGGTCCAAGTCTTGGCAGGCCTTATTATTTTGTTGCAAGGCAGAACAGTTCTGCTGGGGAGGAAGGGATGAGTGCAATAATTAACAGAGGTCCCTACTTTAGGCCGCTTCACCCCCATTTAGACAGCCTTTGGATAGATTTGTTGCAGTAAGGGATTCAGAGTGTGGATCTGATGTACGGCTGCACTACATACACATATATATTGATAACATTTGTTTTACATACATACTGAGATATTTATATATGTATATATATATATATATATATATATATATATATATATATATATATATATATATATATATATATATATATATATATATATTTATGTCATATGTGTGTATATTTTCTATGTATATCTCTACATATATTACATATCAATGTTTTCATATATGTATATATGTATATATATGTATATATATATAAATATATATATATATATATATATATATATATATGTATATATATATATATATATATATATGTATGCATCTCCATACACATATATATTTATACCTATGTACACATGCCTCATACACATATATATTTATACCTATGTACACATGCCTAATGTTAACAAACCTTTTCCCTACTGTTGAATGACTGTGCTGAATGATATGTTTGAAAAAACATCAGACAAATTTACAGCTCAAATGGCTTGGTAGTAAATTGCTGTGGCTATGGCGTGCAGGGTCCTGGGTTCAAGACATGCAAGGGCTGATTATTTTGTAGCTGGGCAGAACAAGGACTGTTGGATACATAGTGATTAAGGTACTTTTAAGCAGTTGTAAGTGGGTTTGAGTGGGTTTGCGTGCAGGTAAGCAATGCTAACTTCCGGTTAACTACGCTGACAGATGGTTAGCCTTAACAGTGCTTAATCTGTGTAGGCATTGCTTAGCACTGTGCAAACAGGCTTAGTCCTGCTTACTCCTGCTTACCCCATGCTAATTTATTTAAAAGGAAAGAAAAAAGTTGTGATAGGAAAGTGGTGAAAAAAGGGGGCAGAAAGACGGTAAAACAATATGAAAGATAGCTTTGGATGTGCAGGATGGGTGTAGGGAAGGTCCATATCTGTCCATTTCTCTACAGCAACAGCTGTGCATATATACTGAATTTGGAGGTAAATTTGGACACTCAAACCCCTGAGAGAGAGGGGTAAGGACAACAATAATGTGTTGTGAAGCCAATTAGAGAAGATTACATGTGTCCAGTGGATATGTGTGTGAAATGGACAGCTATGTATGGGGTGACCTTTTTTTTGGGAACAGGTTGCCCCTTTTTTAAGGTGAGAGTGGGGTGTTGGGGAAGGATAGTAGGTATATTTGCGGAGGTTGGTTGGGTAGGAAGACAGACAAGACAACATACAAGGGTGATATATGACACATGTGGTGGGTAAACACTTTGGACAGGGAGGGGTGTTTGGTAATCGGAAGCCCACAAGCCCCCAAATAGATACAGTGGGAATGAGGTCCCCACCCATGGGCAGTCACCACTGCATCTTCACAGCCTTGAAGTTGGCTGTGCTGGGGGTTGAGCAGGAGGGCAGGCTGACCCTCTAATTGCACCATGTGGCCCTCAAGCTGGCATAGGAGATCTCCCAATTCCTTGAGGAGCTCGCTATGCACCAGAACCTGGACCTGGCCTCGGGTGACAGGATCCTGTCCACACCCCCACCCAGGTGGGAGATGAGCCCCATCCCCTGAGGTGGTTCCACTTGAAGGTGGAACCACCCCATCCCCTGAGGTGGTTTCACTTGAAGGTGGTGGTGCAGGACCAGCAAACGAGGAGGTCCCAGGGATCTATCCCTCCAGCATGTTCTGTTTATTATGGTGATAAGGTTTAGATCCCTAGAGCATGTAGCTCGGAGGGATTGGGATTTCTTTAAGTTGGTGGGGTCCAGAGTTTAGAGATTACCAGTGTCATTGTTTATAAGTTCCATGATGATACATTCCATAGCCATGCAGACCAGGTTCGTCAGACTAATGAGGTGGTTGTTCATGGGGTCCATAGTGGTTCCCCCTTTGTGAAGTGGGATAACAGTCGCTGCGCACCATTCAGTGGGCCCAAAGCCTGAGGTGAGGCTATGATTGAACAAAGTACTTAGGTGGCGTGCCAGTTCGTTCTGTAGTTCATGTAGAATGCAGCCTGGGATGTTGTCAGGTCCCATGGATGCTGTGTTCTTGGCTTTGGAGAGTGTGTTTTTTACCTGTGCAGCCATGATTACAGGAACCTTGCATTCTTCCCATTATAGAGATGGGCCCTTTAGGGGATGAGAGGGGGGGCAAAGTTAGCAATGAACCTATCTGCCAGGATGTTGGCAATACCAGTTGGTCTGTATATTTAGTACCATTGTGCTGTAACTCAGAGCAGATCTGAGTGCTGCTATTGAGATTCTTGATATAGCTATAGAATGCTTTGTGGCTGTCTTTAGAATCAGTGGCGATTTTGTTTTCATTACTAGCTTTGGAGGATTTTATGAGGGATCTCAGCTTCTTACTGAGGCTGGCCAGGGAGTTCCTCCAATCATGAGATTTTACTCTTTTTTGCAACAGTTTCTTTCTTCTGTTGTAGAGTTTGTTTATGGCAGGAGACCACCAGATTGGCTTCCTTTTTTTTGGAGGATAGCATCTTGGTTCTGTTAGGGATTGCACGATCCATGCACTCATGTAAGTGCTTATAAAGTGCATTTGTGTAGGATTCAGCAGTCGTACCTCTATTGTCCGTCAGCATGTGTGTAGTGAAGTTTGCCACTTCTGTCTTAAGAAGTGTGAAGTTGGCTTTGGAGTAATTTTTCACTGTGGTTTCTTTACTGGGGGGTGGGGGTGGGATGTTGATGTCTAGGGTGATTAGCTTGTGGTCAGATCTGAACAACAAGGAATTGACCTCTGGTGTGGAACACCGGTTGCCCATGTTGATAATGACCAGGTCTAGGATATAGCTGCCCCTGGTGGGGGTGTGGATAAGTTGATCCAAAGCATTGGAATTTATGAATTCCCGAAAATGTTGAGCACAAGAGTTGGTACATGACTAGTTTTCCCAGTTAATGGTGAGGTAATTGAAATCACCCATTATTAGGGTGTTAGATTGTACCCTAATATTTTCAATGTATAAAGAAAAAAGGAGTGGGAATCCTGGGGCATGGTGGGGTATCTGTAGCAAGCTACAATTTGGATTGTGGTCTTGCCCAGAGTTAGTTGCACTTGGATGATCTCAGATGCATTATGCTGAGCAACTAGCCTGGAGGTGTGGATATCTTTAATGAATATGGACATGCCTCCTCCTTTAGTTTTTCGGGCCAGGTTGGGTGGCCGAAAGGTGTGGTATGAATTATAGCCTGGTAATACAGGGGTGCTCTCTGGAGCCTTGAACCAGGTCTCTGTCACTGCACAGATGTTGATGTTCTCCATTTTAAGGAGTGCCTCAAGTGAGTGCATTTTGAGGTTTAGACTTCTAGCATTGAGTAGCATTACCCCCAGATTTTGCTTGCTTGTACCTGTTACAGTGGTGAATTTGTAATTTAACCCTTACCTGAAAAAGGCACTATAGGGGTGGAAAGACCCTTAACCAATATCCGGAATCCCAAGGGCGATAGGTGCAGCCCATCTCTGGCAAAGCATCATGGTTTGTCGATCATGTGATCCCAGGCAGACTGGATCCCCTTAGAATGACACCAGAAGCTTAGCCAATTGTTGAAGTCAATCATTTTGTCCTTGTACTGTGGTATTATTCTGTGTGATGGCAGGGTGCTACTCAGGGCTAGGGTCATACCTGCCTGGGCTACAAAATCCGACAGCTCCTCCATGTCTCTTTTCATGTAGTCCAGGGAGGTATGTCTCAGGTCATTCACACCAACATGGACAATGACATAGTTATATTTGTGCCTGTTGTGGAGTGACCTGAGAGCATGCATTATGTGGCAGATCCTGGCACCCGACAGGCAGCTGACAGTAACTTTCTCCTTGTTTTGCCTGGTGAGTGGAACATCAGTGTGCCTGACTATAGAGTCACCTATGACTAGAGTGTTGGGTAAGTTGTTATGCCTTATGGGCTGTGGTTGACTGGCACAATGAGTTTGTGGGCTATGTGTCATTTGGGTTGTGTTGGCGGGTGGAGGTTGCTTGCATTTCTGCTTTGGAGGTCCCTGTTGCTTGGGTAGATTTTTATTGAGAGCCTCCATGAATGTAGGTGTGTGTTTTGTGTATCTATGTGTGTGTTTTGGTGGTGTAGGTTTTGAGGGACTATGTGATGAGTGTGGTGTGGTGCAAGTGTTTACCTTCTCCTCTTGACTGTCTAGTCCAGTCTTGGGTGAAGAGAGCTTTGCTTCAAGTTTGGCTATATAAGTGGATCTCTCACAGGTTGTAGTGTTGTGTGGTAGGAGGAGAAGGTTGTCTGTGTACATGAGGCAATTGCTGCATTGCCCAAGATGCCCAGATTCATTGGTTAGACAGGATAAAACACTGGGAGCTGACCCTTAGACATGCCTAGATAGGTGCTTATTTATTATGTACTAAAACTGTTTTCCTCTAGACAAGTGAGGAAAGGTGAGCGCTGTAGTAATTTGTAGCTTATTTATGGTTTACAATGAGTTCTGAACATGTGCTGAGCTCAAAGAAACATATATGAGTGCTGAAACTAAAACAACTGGGCAGTTCAAAGAAACAAAATTAAGTTAGAAGGCTTCCTCCCAACACAGAAAGGCTTGGGGGCTCAGAAGCTTGCAAGTAGTCTTGGATACAGCAAATCTGTATCTGGACTAGACTACTTACAGGAAAGGCAGGAAAAAAGCTTAGAAAATGTTTTGCTTGTTTGTTTATAAAGTGGAAAGGGGAAAGGAGGAGCAGAAACTAAGTGTGTTGGCCTTCTCAAATGTTCTCCCTGGATTAGGTAGAATGAGGTAATGACACCAGACTGGGAGGAGTGTCTCAGATCAAATTTACAGTAGGGGTGGTATAAGAACACGATACCAATAGGGAGGGAAGGTGGGAAACAATATGATACACTCCTTGGCAGGAAATCAGAACAAAAAACCCAAACAGATGTTTAATAAATGTAGACAGTTTCCAGTTAATACCTCAAACACAGTGAAACTAGCTAGAAAAGTATACAGCAGATAATAAAAGTGCTATAAATAACTCGTAAAAATAAGCAAAAAATGGGATTTGTAATGTTCTATATTACAGATCTGAGTTTGCTCAGTGCCCTTCCTCCTATTAGCTCAGTGTGAAATGGCAGAAACACTCACAAGTTAACTTCTTAAGTAACAGAAAGTTGAAACCTGAAACAACTTTAAAAAAAAGCTCAAAAGGACCAATGAAGTGTTTACTCCAAGCCATAGTCCAGGTAACCCCAATCAGCCAATGACCATAAACAATCCTCTCTCACTGAAATGTAGTATGGCTTTGGCTAAACTAAGATGGCCTTGAACATGTGCTCAGACACACAGCCTCCACAAACAACTAGGCCCAAAACACAAGCCTGAATATGGACAATGCTACAAATACCCACACTAATTAGGTAGAAAAAACTGCAAAAATGTTTATCACAGCAGAAAAGCAGCAGTGAGCCTTTAAATGAATTTTTTAAACAGATAAAGGAGCAAGGAGACTCTAGAGATTGCTTTTAACTGCAATAAGTTTTATGATACACTCCTTGGCAGAAAATCAGAACAAAAAACCCAAACAGATGCTTAATAAATGTAGACAATTTCCAGCTAATACCACACACACAGTGAAACTAGCTAGAAAAGTATGCAGCAGACAATAAAAGTGCTATAAATAACTCATACAAATAAGCAAAAAACAGGATACTTAATGTTACATATTACAGATCCGAGTTTTCTCAGTGCCCTTCCTCCTATTAGCTCAGTGTGAAATGGCAGAAACACTCACAAGTTAACTTCTTAGGTAACATGTTCGAACTTTGAACACATTAAGAACAACACATTCTGCACATACTCCAGGGATAACCCCAGAGTGGAGTAAAGCAATGGCAAGTGTTTTTGCAGGAAGGCAAACCCCACAATGTATCTGCTACACACACCCTGCTAATTTTGTATACTAACTTCAAGAGTGCACAATCCCCTGGGAAAGGAAATATTCCCATTCCCCTACCTGGGGATTATCAATCTTGCACACCTGTTGAACCCCTGCCTTTGTTGACTATTTGGCATTGACCTAGTGTGTGTCGGGACACTGTATTTTCAATACAGTGTCTGGCATCCATTTTTATATATAATATATATATATATATATATATATATATATATATATATATATATATATATATATATACATATGTTCATAGGTTCATAGATAGGTACTAGGCTATTGGCCCTAGGGCCTCTATAAGCCTAGCCAAACAGTACCCTGGCACTTTTGCCTCCCAGGAAAATTATTTTCCTGTGCCCCTGTTAAGCAGAGCCACAGAAGTGATCCCCGGGGTGAATTTCATATCTCCCATCCAATCATAAAGATTTTTCTTGAAGAGTGCTAATGAGGAGTTTTGTTTGATATAGATAGGTAATTTGTTCCAGAGTATGGGAAGTCTCTGGGACAGGAATCTAGGCCACCAACATGTTCTGTTTATTGTGGTGACAAGGTTTAGGTCTCTAGAGTGTCTAGCTTGGAGGGATTGGGATTTCTTTAAGTGGAGCATGTCCAACAGCTCTGGTTTAACATAGCTTTGTATGTTAGGCAGAGATAGCCTCTGAGTAGGCCATAGGTGATTGAGTAAAGCTGGAGTTTTTTGAGATGGTCTATATATATATATATACATATATATATATATACATATATATATATATATATATATATATATATATACACACACACACACACACACACACACACACACACACACACACACACACACACACACACACACACACACACACACACACACACACACACACACAATATATAGACATATATAGATGTCATCATCAATCCTGTTTTTCCTATTTTTCTACATGGGGTTGGGGTGTCATGTTAACTCTCCCCATGTGTCTTGATTCAATGCTACACTCCTACCTTCTTTCACAGTCATGCCTTATTGTCCCAGATTTTCTGTCACACATTCCATCCACCTCTTTGCTGGATGCCCTTGTTTCCTCTTAACATTGTCCTGTCTGTCCCAAACCTTCTTCACCAGATTGTCTTCTGCTTTCTGCACTTGTGCCCAAACCACCATAATATGTTCCCTTTGATCTTTTGTGCAACTGGAGCTACTTTAGCTTCTGCTCTTATTTCCTCATTTCTTCATCTGTCCCACAGTGTGCATCCTACCACCCTTTTCAGGCACTTAATTTCCATCACCTCTAGCTTTCTCAATTGCTCGTCCTTTACTGTTCAGGTTTCTGTACCATAAAGTAGTACTGATCGCACCACTGTCTTGTACACCTTACTTTTCAGCTTCTTTGGCATTCTTCTGTCATAGACTACACCTGACACTTTGTGCCAGTTGGCTGCAGCTCCTCTAATTCTAGCTTTGACCTCTTCATTCAGACGTCCCTTCTCCTCAACCATCCCTCCCAGATACGTGAAGCTGTTTACCTGTTCCACTATCTTCCTTCTACCTCATTTCTCAGCTTCTTCTGATTTCCCCAATTTGCTGCATTTACCACAGTCTTATCTGTACTCAATTTCATTCCATGTGCCATCAGTTTTGCATTCCATTCCTCTATCTTTTGCTAAAGTTCCTTCTCAGAGTCTGCCTGCAATTCCACATCATCTGCATACAGCATCTTTGTTGTTCAGTCCCCTCCAACCTGTTTGCTAATGTATTCCATCACCAGTATGAACAGCAGTAGGCTCAGAGCTGAATCCTGGTGCACACAAACTCCTACTGGCAACCCCTCTGTGAGACCGAACAATGTTTGTACTTGAGTCATTGGGTCCTTGTGCATAGTTGCACCAATTCTACCATTGTTTCTGGGACTTCTAACCACCACAGTACTTAGGTTCATTGGTTCATAGGTTTATAGGTTGGTACTAGGCTATCGGCCCTAGGGCCTATACAAGCCTAGCCATAACAATTCCCTGGCTATTTCTTCCCACAGTATTTACTTCCCTGGACCCTTGTCTAGCAGGGTGACTGATGTGATCCCCGGGGTGAATTTCCTATCTCCCATCCAATTATCAAGGTTCCTTTAAAGAGGGCCAAAGAGGAGCTCTACTAGACATGTATATGGAGTCTATTCCAGAGTCTGGGGAGTCTCTGGGTCAGGAACCTATCCCTCAACCCTACTGCCCAAATCAGCTTTCTTGGGACTTTGTTATTTGTTTTCTCCAAGTCTAGGAATGTCCAGTTGGACTCTTTCTTCATCTCTAGCTTCTTCTCAACTATCTGTCTTACTACAAATATTGGGTCAATTGTGCTGCATCTTGATCTGAATCTGAACTGCTCATCTTCCATCTTACATTCTACTACTCTGCATATCCATTTATCAATCACCCTCTCCAGAACTTTCATGCAATGTCACAGGTGTTTGATGCCTTTGTACTGCCCACAGTTGTGGATGTCCCCTTTGTTCTTGTACACTGGCATGAGTATGCTTATTCTCCAGTCATCTGGGATACTCCTTTCTCTCCACACTGCTATTAGTACCCTCAGGAGCCATTTTTTCCCTATCTCACCCAGCATCTTTATCATATCTGCTATGATGTCATCTGAGCCTGCTGCTTTCCCTGAATTCATTTTCCTTAGTGCTGTTTTTACTTCTTCTAGGGTGGGCTCCTCTTCTTCTCACATTGTAGGCTTTGTCTGGGGCAGTACAACTTCTGTGGGGTTTACTTCATTCAGAAGATATTGGAGGTATTCCTTCCATCTCCCATTGATGTCTTGTGGACTGGTGAGCAGGTTGTTGCTGGCATCCTTTAGGAAGGATGTCTGAATATCTTCTTTATCATTTCGTTTTTGTCTTGCAATCTGATATAGTTTCTTTGTGCCACCTACTGATACACTTTCCACAAGCTGGTAGAGTGCCTCCGATGCCCTATTCTTTGTTATTGCAACTCCTTTCTTAGTCTGTTTGTTAGCCAACCAGTATTCCTTCCTAGCCTGGTCCATTTTTTCTAACTTCCACTTTTTCCTGTACTCCTTCTTTCTTTTGATGACTTCCTGGACTTCTGCATTCCACCACCAGCTTTCCTTATATACCTTATTTCTATACCTGGCTTGGCCACATATCTGTTCTGTACTCCTCACACATGCTGTTTTGAGGTGCTGCTATTCTTCTTTAACTCCACCTATTTCCTGCTCTTCTTGGAGTGCTGGAGCCCTGAGTAGTTCCTTCAACTGTTGTACTTTCTCTCCAGTTGACTTCCAGGTCTTTAGCCTAATCTGTGTTGACCTTTGAACCTTCTTGGACCATTGCTTTTAGCTGATTGTGGAAACCACTGCTTTATGCTGTGGACTGACTGTATAACTAGGGATAACTTTCCAACTACTAACTCTACACCAGTGCCCCTTTCTTTACTAGGAAGTCCACCAGAGTTGCATAATGGCATGTTGGCCATTCTTGTATGTGATCTTGTGACTGTTGCTCTTTCTGAACCATGTGTTGTCAAGCCATTTTGGACAGAAGTCTAGAATGGCCTCTTGTTGCCTCACCCATGTAGACCCAGGCAATCCTCATATCCTGTTTTGCAGGTCTCCCATTATAACACCAGCTCCTACTGTCCAGCTTTAGCTAGCAGGTCCTGCAACTGCTGTATGAATGCCCTCTTTTCCTCACTGTCACAACCCTGCTGTGGGGCATAGGCTGAGGTTATGAATACTGCCCTATTACAGTGGAGTCTGATTGTCATGAGTCTGTCACTAATTCAGATGCTATCCCTCACTGCCTTCTGAAGCTTCTCCTCCACCATGGTTCTCACACCATTTCTAGCCTGAGAAGTAGACTCTGGATTCCAAGCCAAGTGTCTTTGCTGCATTGCCCTTCCATCTTATCTCTTGGATACATAGGATGTCCAGCTCCTCTGTACCATCATGTCATCCACTTCCAAGCTCCCCCTGTCAGTGAACCTACATTGAGTGTAGCAATTCTTAGTTCATTTTTGGCAGGTTAATTGATTTTACATCCAACTTTCATTCACTAGAGCTATCCCAGGCACTCAGGCTGGGCAACTGGACACCTGTTGGACAGCAGCTAGTTGACCCAGGGCTGCTTAACTTTACGGTGGGGCACATACACCACTCCTACAGTTAACATGGTTCCCTGGCATAGGTTGCAATAGGCCAGGTCCTCAACCCACTTATCATTGGCAAATACCCATGCCCATTTGGCGACATTAGTCAACATGACCAAGTCACCTAGAACCATATTTTACACCATTGAGTGGCTAGTCCTGCCATGGCACACAGTCTGGGATCTGTGATACCTTCTAGTGATCTATGTTTACCTGTCTTGAGGATACTGCTCACCATGGTAGAAACCCAAAGCAGTTGGTTTATACAACACTTCCTCCATAGGGCACCATGTAGAGTCTGTGCTGTTGCCCACAGCTACATTCATTGGTGAGTTTGAGATGTAAGCAGTCAGAATGTTTTTCAGATGTGGGAAGAACCCCACAGAGACACAGGGAAAACATGCAAACTTCAAAAAGGCATTGGCCAAGATCAAGATTGAACCTTGTGCATTGGAAACGAAGACCTTAACCATTATGCCAACTGGAAGTACTATATTCTTTTTACTGATACCATCAAGGTAGTGATTGAGGTATTTCTGCACAAAATGTAGAAAGGGATGAATGCCCTATTTGCTACATTTGTCTTACATTACTCAACAATTGAAAAAGAATTTCTAGGAAGGTTGGGTCCCTCAACACATTGAAGTATTATCTTTGGCCATTACAACTGACAAAGGAAAAAGGTTCACCTTCATACATGGAATACAAGTACGTTTATATCTATTCCTAGTTAGTGGCATGCCCTGACCTCTTGGAGTAGATATTGTCTTCATCTTTCCTTTGGTGATAATAGCTTCAGTATTTTTTAAATGATCCTTAAGGTCAACTTGGCTTAGGACACAGAGAGAGAGCATGCAACCATGCAACCCATGACCTAGTTCAGCAGTATCGCTGTAAAATTTGTAGCAGTATCCAGGGAAAAAATGAATCAACCAATGGCCATCTAATTTTTCTCTGAATGGTTATAAAATTCCCCACTGCATTGCCTACACCTTATGGAACTGTTGTGTTTAATGGCATAGGCACTAATATAGCATCTTAAATGTCCATGTACTCACTCCCACTATGGTGTTGTTACACATGTCAAATGTGGGCATAGGGAGATAAGGTCCTCCTGAACAAAATGACTACAACTCCTGAAGTCTTCTCCTACAGGATATTGTGCAGAAGGTAACCAGCTCAAGATCTCTGCAACTTTCAAGAAAGAAGAGACAGCTTGACTCTGTGTGCACGTGTGTGTTGTGCATGTTATATGTGTATTTGTATGTGGGGGGGATGTATATTTGCGTCTATGTATGTGTATGTGCATTATTATAGAAACACTTTCTGAACTTCAGCTTTATATATATTTCAAATATCATGTTTATTTGCAGAGAGAAATTAAAATATGCTTTACTTTTACCTTATGGAATAACATGGTGTGGGAGGTTGGCATAATGTTTTCCTTAAAGACACAACATATAGGGATTGATTCTCACATGGGGCAATTGACTAGGCTTAAAATGGCCCACAAGGGCAGTTAGCCTAGTACTAACCTATGAACTATTAACATGAATCAGCATATACACATCTTGTGAACAATTTTTGCAGAAAACAAGCATTCCAAGTAATAAAAGCAGAAGTTTTCACATTTCAGATCATTGTTTTCTTATCCACTCTCATATTCTTTTTCAAAAGAGAACTGATTATTGACAGTAAAGTTCATCTTAGTCCTTCTAGATTTCAACATAACTTATCACACAAGTGATTCACTTCCCACATCTAGTGGAACAGCTCCTCAAACACAGTATAACAATTCCTCCAGCACCATTTGTAGAAATACCTTCCAGTTATCAAAGTTACTCCCCAGTCCTGGAGATGCCTTCTATCCCTCTATTGTTCTTCAGCAGTACTAACAACTGTGCTCTCTGAATTTAGCTACCTCACCCCTGGATTCCATGCAACCCTCCCCTTCTTACTTGGGAAAAAATCCTAAACTTTCCCTCATAGACCTGCCCTATGTTAAAAGTTACTCAAGTTTTAGTGCAAACACCACTATGTATGCATTCCAGGCACATTCTCCATGTAGCATGATCAGGCGTTACAGGTTCTAGCTTCAGTAGAGGGGGTTATAGGCCCAGGATAACCCATTTATGCTCAGGTGGCTGTGTCCTATATGATGGAAAATCCTAAAATTAAACAGTTGCAGGACAATGCCTATTGAGAAAGTTTACAGTTGCCAAACCATTGCACTGTACAACCACTGAAGTGGGTTGTGGTCTGTAACTTATATACATTTTCTGCCCAAAAGATAATACTTTTTTAAATGTTGAGTAATGTAAGTCTAATGTAGCAAAATAGGATATTCATCCTTTTCTGCATTTTGTGATAGAAATACCTCAATCACTACCTTAATGTTATCAGCAAAAAGAATAAATTGCTCAAAGAAATCTGGAGCTATTAAGATGGGTTACAAGCATGACATGCCATTCAATTTCTGAAATACTGTTTCCAGGGCATCTGTCTGTTTGACATTTAGTGGGGTCACATCCATAGTTTAATCAGTCAAGGAACTGTCAGTGGAGTCAAGGTAGAAAAAGACTTTCAGTAATGGTTCATCAAAATCATTAAAGCTTTAATGTGTCTTTTTGTAGCAGGTCTGGGCTATTTCCATGTAATGTCAGCACAAAACCAAAATAACAAACTTAAAATAAACGTAAAAATGGCAAACGAAGTAGGGAAGTACAAAAAATGATTTAATAAAATAAAATAAACAAGTAATTTCAAAAATCGTATAAAGTGCTTTTTGTCCAGTACTGTGACTGGACTTCCTCAGATACCAACAAATAATTAATAATGTTAAATACTTGTTCCACTTAGTCACATGCCTAATACATTAGTGCTTTACAATTAACTAGTTAACTAATTAATTGGTCCAAAAACTAGCAAGTCCTAGAACTAGGTTAAAATTAAAACAAACTTAAATATTGACAGTACATAGAGGGAATATTAAAAATACATATGTAATACTACTTGTCACATACTCACATAAGATATTACATATTAAATGTTAAATATTGAATAACTTTTCTTAAAACCTCAAAAAAAATGTACATAAGAATAAAAATAAAAATAAAAATGTTATTCTTTAACGTAATAAACTTCTCAGTTTCAAAAAAGGTAAAATGGTACAAGTTTCATTAATTCCTGGAAATTGATTAGCATTCAAACACAGTTGCCATAATAATTCAAGGTATTCCAAAAGTAATGAAGCAGGTCCCCCTTGAATGTTTTCACTCATTTGATCAATAACCCTGAATTTGAATTTATGATTGGTACAATGTTGGATGTGTCTGGCTAGTGCGTTCTTTGTTTTTACTCTCTGAATGGCATACAAATGCATACAAATGCTCATAAATCCTTTCTTTAAGTTTTCTATCTGTTTTCCCAATGTAGAAAACTGGACAGAGAATTTTTTTTGAGGTTTTAAGAAAAGTTATTCAATATTTAACATTTACTATGTAATATCTTATGTAAGTATGTGACAAGTAGTATTACATATGTATTACATATGTATTTTTAATATTCCATCTATGTACTGTCAATATTCAAGTTTGTTTTAGTTTTAACCTAGTTCTAGGACTTGCTAGTTTTTGGACCAATTAATTAGTTAACTAGTTAATTATAATGCACTAATGTATTAGTCACGTGACTAAGTGGAACAAGTATTTAACATTATTATTAATTATTAGTTGGTAGCTGAGGAAGTCCAGTCACAGTACTGGATGGAAAGTGCTTTATACGATTTTTGAAATTACTTGTTTTTTATTTTATTTTATTAAATCAATTTTTTGTACTTTGCTACTTCGTTTGCCATTTTTATGTTTATTCCATTTCCATGTAGTATCTATATCTTTTTTTCCAGAGGCCTTACTGTTATCTTGCCTATTATGTAGCCTAAATAACAAGAATTTGCTATGTCTAGCCTTCACTTAAATGGGTTTGCTGTTAGTCCAGCTTGGAGCAGGAAGTTCAAAACAGGCTGCTTTTTAGGGATATGCTGTCCCTAACCCTTGAAGAAAATGGTCATATTGTCCAGACAGTCTACCAAATACATTGTGTGTGGTCTGAGTGCCTTGACTATGGGCCTCTGGAATGCTGCTGGTGTTGCATGGAGGCCACATCAGATGACTCTCTACTGGTTTAGGTCAAACAGCTTGGAAAATTATATTTTCCATAATTTCTGTGACTAGTGGAATTTACCAATAGCCTTTCATTACGTGCAGATTGGAGAAATGTAGTCGCATATCAAGCTTGGCACCTGCAGCTACACAAAAGACATACTGTCTTTAAATTTCAAATTACTGATCATGTGGACCATTTGAACTGGAAGGAGATATCCCTAATCTTTTAGAAAAATGTGAACTACTGTGGCAGCTGAAACCAAACTCTTAGAAAACCAGGGCTTAATTATTATTGCTCCATAAAAAGAAATATCATCAAGGAAATGTGTATATAACTTAATACTCTTTCATATAAACAGAGTTTAGCACAAACTTTTTCTCTCATTGCACCATTACTATATTTGGTGGTATGATTTAATCTGACTAGTCATGTTACCTAATTTACCTCTATCCAATGTTATTACTGAAGTATCATTTAATATTTTTATGAATCCTAATTATGTACATACTTTTTAATGCCTATATTGCTACTATGCCTATTTGTTAATTGTTGTTAGTTTTCTGTATTTTAGTATACAGATGTCTATCTTTGTGTGTTTGAATTATTCAGTGTGGAGCTTTTCTCCCTGAGCCTTGCTGTAAATGGACCTGTGTCCAGTCAGAACTTCCCGGTAAACAAATGTGAAATAAAATAAATAAAAATAAATAATTATAGGATTATGAAGCCAGATAAGGGGGGATTAGTCATTATGAATCAAGATCAATATGTCTTAAGAACGATTGAATTGTTGACTAATGAAACATATGAAATGTCTTCACTGAATAAGTTAAATATAGCATATAGGAAGATAAGAAGTGCATTGAATGATATGTTTATTGAGGGCTAAATCAACCTGGACAAATTAAACTTCTTACAGATTTTGTATCCCATTGTTCTAATGACTTTTGGATTTCCAAAAATCCATAAAAATCTGGATAGACCATCTATAAGTCCAATTGTAAATACTAGAGGTTCTATAACCTATCCTTTGGCTATTTTTTGGATGAAAAGTTGAACTCTTTAGTGATGGGTGAAACCCAGATTTGCAAAGACTCCTGGGATTTTTAACTAAAATTAATGATCTTGCTTACAATGATAATATTATTTTGTTGCAAATGATGTAAAAGATCTTTATAGTGCAATCCCACATGATATATGAGTCTTGTCATCTAGTGAGTATTTATATGACAAGGGTGTACCACAGAGTAAGACAAACACTTAGGTTCATAGGTTCATAGGTTCATACTAGGCTATCTGCCCTAGGGCATTTATAAGCCTAGCCAGAATGTGTTTGGCTTTCGTCACCCATTTTAAATTTATTTTGCTATGCCCTTTTTCGAGGTTAGTATACTGTGCCTCTGTCTAACAGTGACACAGAAGTGATACCCGGGATAAACCTACGATCTCCCATCCACTCATCAAGATTTCTCTTGAAGAGAGTCAATGAGGGACTCTGCCTAACCTGGACTGGGATTTTATTCCAGAGTGAAGGGAGCCTCTGGGTTATGAATCTGTCCCTCCAGCATGTCCTATTTATTTCAGTGCTGAGGTTCAAGTCTCTCGAGCGTAGCTCGATGGGATTTGGATTTTCTGAGGTGCAGCATGTCCATTAATTCCGGGTTGGACATGGCTTTATACGTCAGGCACAGATCACCTCTGAACAGGCGGTATGCCACTGAGTAGAGCTGGAGTTTCTTTAACCGGGCAGCATATGGCATCTGTTTGAGCCCTTTGATCCTCTTGGTGAGGTACTTTTGGGGTCTTTCCAGTTGCTGCAGGTGTCTGGTAAGGTACATCCCAAAAGGGCATTGTACTCAATTATGAGCCTGATGAGGGATGAGTAAAGAGGCACGATGACCTCCCTGATCTAGATGTGAATCCCTTCATGATTAGGTGGGCTATATAAAATGTTTTTCTAACCACTTTGGCCACGTGATTGTCAAATGAGAGATTGCTATCAACTTGGGTCCCCAGGTCCCTAATTACTTCTTCTGTACTTAATGGATTACCACCTATGTGGTAATTTGTGGGCACTTTGTTTTTGCCAAAGGGGATGACTATACACTTTTGGCATTTAGCTTGAGGCCATGGCTCTGGCACCAGTTGTCTGTTTCTATGAGGCCCTTTTGGAGGATGCTTGTGTCGGCTGGAGAGTCGATTATGGCGCCCAGTTTGCAGTCATCTGCGAACTTGGTCAGCCACAGTCCTTCCGTGTTGGCCTGTACCTCCGAGAAATATATACCGAACAAGAGAGGTCCCAGGACTGAGCCTTGTGGGACACCACTTGTAACTGGTTTGGAGTCTGACATGGCTCCAGCAATTCTAACCATGTGGGTTCTGTCCTTCAGCCAGTTTGCAATCCATCTAGTGACATAGGGGTTTATATTTAAGCTGGTGAGCTTATTTATAATGCCCGAGTGGGGTATTGTATTGAAGGCTTTTGCGAGGTCCAGGTAGGCTGTGTGGACCACCTTCCCCCTCGCCAATGGCCTTGGTGACTGTTTCAAAGAAATCAACCAGGTTTAAGAGGCAGGATCTGCCCTTAACAAAGCCAAACTGGGTAGGATCCAGTGTCTGTAGGTCCCCAATATCTTTATTTATGAGGTCCATGATGATCCTTTCCATAGCTTTGCAGACCAAGCTAGTCAGGCTTATGGGGCGATAGTTTCCAGGATCCGTTGAGGCACCACCTTTATGGAGAGGGACCACTGTTGCTGTACGCCACTCTTTGGGCACATATCCTGTACTAAGGCTGAGATTGCACAGTAGTTTTATGTTTGGGTTTAGCTCTTCTTGGAGTTCATGTAGGATGCAGCCCAGGACACCGTCTGGTCCCATTGATGCTGTGTTTTTTGCTTTGGAGAGGGCAGCTCTTACCTGAGCATCTGAGATGTCAGGGGGGCAGCACTCTGCTGGGATAGATATTTGCCCTTTTGGTGGGGAGGGGGGGTAGAAGTTTGCGCTGAACCTGTCAGCTAGGATGTTGGCAATGTCTGTGGGTTCAGTGTATTTTTTGTCATTTTGGACTAATTCTGAGCATATCTGGGAATTACCACCCAGGTTCCTAACATAACTAAAGAAAGCCTTGTGATTATCCTTAGTGTCCTGTGCAATTTTTCTCTCGAAGCTGGCCTTAGACAATTTTATGAGTGCCCGTAGTTTTTTGCTAATACTGATCAGTGATGCCTTCCCTTTCTGGGATTTTGCTCTATCATTTAGTAGCTTCCTCCTTCTATTGTATAGTTTGTTTATGGCTGGGGTCAGCCAGACAGGACCTCTGCCTTTGGAGGATTGGGTCTTGGTTTTATTTGGGATCGCATGATCCATGCATTCCTGAAGGTGTTCATAGAATGCGTTTATAAAGGATTCTGCGGTCTGGGCCATATTTTCCACAGGCCCGGGGGCTTTGAAGGATTCCACCTCGGTTTTGAGGAGTGTGAAATTTGCTTTAGAGAAGTTTTTCACTGTGGTTTTCTGGGCAGGGGGTGGGGTCGGGATGTGAATATCCAGTGAGAATAGTTTATGGTCTGATCTTACCAGTGAGGGATACACTTCTGGTCTGGAGCATAGAGTCCCCATGTTGGTGATGATCAGGTCCAGAATTAATATTGAATAAAAACTTTTTAATGTTTGATCATAAGTATATTTTGCAAAAAATGGGGGTAGCTATGGGTTCACCATGTGGTGGGCTCATTGCAAATATAGTAATAGTACAATGAGAGAAAATGTTTGTGCTAACCTCTGTTTATATGAAAGAGTGTTAAGTTATATGCACATTTCCTTGATCATATATTTATTGCATGGGAGGGTAGTCTGGAGTTGTTAAGAATGTTTAAATTATATCAGCCATACAACACATTTTTAAGGTTATCCCACCATGTAAATACTAGTTAAATAGTTTATCTTGATATTCAGTTAGAAAAGGTTAAATTAGGAAAACATTTTTTGGCTAAAATTCACTAGAAGTCTACCTTTTCAAACACATACCTTCATTTTAATAGTAGTCACCATTTTATCAGAAGCAGGCAGCTGTTAAGGGCCAATTTGTTAGAGCAGCCTGTATGGTGTCAACATTTGAAGATTTTTTTTGATGAGTGTGACTTAATAAAAGGTATGTTTTTGGCAAGGGAATATCCAACTAAAATGCTGAGTGAGTTGGTGGTACGGGTATTTAATAAAAGGGAACATGATTTTTATTCCCCCGTATTAGGGGTGAAGAATATAATTATGAACCATCAGAATAAGATGGGTTTGACTGTAAATTAGGATAGGTATAGGTATTTTGAAACGCATGAGTTTAATGTGGATAATTTTGATTTCAGAAAAGCATCCTTTGTAATGTTTTTTAATATAGATAGCTCAGATATAAAAATATTTTGGAGAAGAACTGGGTAATTTTAAAATAAGATAGATTTGTTGGACAAAGGATGAGTGAAAGACCAAAAATAGTTTATAAAAAGGGTCATAATGTTAAGTCAATTTTAGAAAATATTAATACTTTTAATAGACAAGGGCCTAAAATTAATATTAATTCTACAATGTGAAAATATGGGTATTGTTTGATCTGCAAGTTTATTTTAGAGGGGCAGGAGTTTGTTATTAATAATTTAAAGTTAAGGATAAAAGGGCGGTTCCATTGCCAAACTAGTGGGCTGGTTTATGCAGCCCTTTGTGGGGCTTGCTTAGCATATTATATAGGGAAAACCTAGTGTAAACTTAAGGACATATTGGAACATGTTAGTGATATTAAAAAGAAACAGGAATCTAATGCTTTAGTACAACACTTACTGGATTATACAGATCATAGTTTTAAATGTATTATCTTTGAAAAATTATTGATGGATGAACAGGGAGGTCCTTCGCCACTGAAATTCGAGAGACAAGAATTGTACTGGCAATTGTTTTTAAATGCCAGTGTGTGGCCAGGTTTAAATGATCAAATTTCTATTACTTCTATTTTAAAATTAAAATCATTATGTAGAAAATAATATTCATTTTAGTATGTAACCCTGTATTTATGAAGTGTTTATGGGAGCATCTCTTTTAGAAGCTGTTATTGGGTTTTATGAATGAATTGGGTTCTATGTAGTGTTATTGGTTATTTTAGGAGTCTTGGCTGTGACATGTATAATTAACGGGTATTCCAAATGGATGACAAAGTTGTGTGGAATTTGTTTCTGAAGAAGTTTTTTATGAATAAAAATGAAAACACTCAACTAAGTCTTTTCATGGTATTCTTATGCAGTAACTTGTAATTTAGATTGGAGCCATGAAGTCAGAACTTAATAAGTTTATTTTGTGAGTTGTTTTCAGATCCTTAGCAGACAGGCAGCCCATTTTTTGTCTGTAAAAATAGCCTCCAAAGCTAATGATAACCATAAGGCATTTTTCAGTTATGTCCACAATTTTCAGGGCAACACCCAACAATGTGCCGAATTAGTTGTAGATGGCATCACCTGTGCTCAGCCAGAAGACATAGCAAATCTGCTGGCTGACAAATTCAGCTACAATTTCACATCCCCATCACCCATAGTTCTCCATCAAGAAATACCATCCACCACCCCAACACCAATTGTCACCAAAAAACAGATTGCCAGTGCACTCTCTAAAGCTAAAAACACAACGTCAATGAGGCCTGAATGTATACCAGGTTGTTCCTTAAACAGCTTAAATCAGGACTTATCAGGCCCTTTAGGATCTCTATTTAACCACTACCTCTGGACTGGCTTTGTCCCAGTAGAGTGGAGGACAGCAACAGTCATCCCTCTGCATAAAGGAGGAACCATCTACTGATATGAGAAATTACAGACCCACAAATTTGACTAGTCTTGTATGCAAGGCCATGGAAAGAATAATCATGGACCTGATAAATAATGACATAGGAGACCTCCAAATACTAGACTTGACCCAAATCAGCTTTGTCAAGGGCAGGTCACACCTACTGAATCTGGTGGATTTCTTTGAGACAGTCACAAGGCCGTGGATGAGGGTAAAACTTTACATACTACCTACCTCAACTTGGCCAAGGAATTCAACACAATTCCCCACTCAACTATTATAAATAAAAAACATAAAACCGAGCATAAATCCCTATGTCACCAGATGGATAGCCAAATGGCTCACAGTCAGGACACATGTGGTTAAAATGGATGAATACAGATCCAACAAGAGGCCGGTTACTAGTGGTGTGCCATAGGGCTCAGTACTGAGACCTCCCTTGCTGGGAAAATATTTCTCTGAAGTCAAGGCAAATGTGGAAGGACTCTGGATGACAATGTTTGCAGTCAACTGCAAGCTAGGGACAATCATCGACTCCCCCAGTGATGTAGATATCCTTCAGGAGGGTCTAGATCAGACAAATGGTTAGTGCCAGAACCATGGCCTAAAACAAAATGCAAAACAATGCATTATCATATCCTTAGGAAGTTATATACCCCTGCAAATTACAACATCAGTAGCACACCCTTTACTGTTGACTCAGAGGTGAGGGATCTAGGCACACATATAGATAGTAGTCTGAACTTTGACTACCGTGTGAACACAGTGATGAGGAAATCCTTTTATGCGGCACAACTTATAAGTAAAGATATGGCATCCATATTCAAGAAAATTATAGGCTTGCTGCACTCAGCCCTCATTAGTCTATAGTGCACCATTTGGTATGTACTTGATGAGGCACTTACAGCAGCTGGAGCAACCTCAGAGGTTCCTCACAAAGAAAATATAGGGGTAAACAACATGAACTATGCTGTTGGACTAAAAGCTCTATCCCTTTATTCTGTCTCTTACCAACTATTAAGAGGTGACCTATGCCTGACTTATAAGGTAGGTACAAATCCAGCCCTAATAGCAGAAAGTCATCAAGTCAAACAACATGAAGCTCACCTGATCTAGGGATCTAAATTCAGTCAGTGACTCAAACAAAACATGCTGGAGAGACAGATATTTGTCTCAGAAATCACCCCTTCTTTTGGAACAGGCTTCCTATTCACATTAAGCAAAGCCCTTCCCTGGCCCACTTCAAACACAGTTTGGATCAATGGATGGGGAATCACAAATTCACAGCTGTGGTAGTGCCTACGTCCCTTATAGATGGAGCAATCTGTAAGATGCTTAATGCACAGGCACAAATTCATGACATCCTCTTGCCCCTAGAGGCCATGTTTTGGGTTAAAAACTGAGTTTTGTTGCTAGACTTGTAAAGGTCCATAAGCCATTAGCCTAGTAATATCCTATAAACCTTAAAGCAATTTCTTCTGTCTTATAGCAATTTTGCATGGCAGTATCACATTCCTACATGCACCTCTGGCATGGAGCCTTATGTGCACCCAACCCTGTCTACTTTGACAAAGTGACTTTGAGATTGACATTCCTCAGAGAAAAGGGAGTAAGCTGAGGTACCATTCCCCACATTTGCACTTTCAGTCCCACTGTTAAGAGGATTGTAGTTGTGGTCTGTGGAATTTCAACAATAATCTATGCAGCTACAGCAAGTTTTAAACATTTGAACACTGATAGCTGATTCCATGGTGCAGAGGGCTAAAGCCTATAGTGTTCTTGGTACAGGATGAGGTAGCAGGATTAGGATGGGAGTGAGTGGACAATACCAGTTTGTCCATCCTAGAAGTGAAGAGGAAGTCATGTCTGCTGCAGTGTTTGACACCCATTGGATGATGTCTGAATAGCATGTACCACAGAGGTCATTGACATGCACTAGACATTAGTGCAAAAGCCACAGAGGTCATTGATATGCACGAGACATTAGTGCAAAAGACTTCCTCATCTTTGTATGGAAGCATATGAGGACATTGGGAAAAGTGTAGTAGGTCTTCACTTTGGTAGGGGTCAAACATTGGGCTAGTCTATTGCTCTCCTGTGCTGCAAACAGGTCTCACTCATTTTGTAAAATACTGGCATAATCATTACTGCAAGGCCAGTTGGCCAAGAGGGATAGGAAGCAGAAAAAGCATAACATAACTTAAGTTCTGATAACCTAAGCACCCCATCTCTACCAGATCCACAGCACAAATTAGCTAGCACTGACCACAGCTTGTTCATCCCTGCCCACACAGTAGAGAATCTCTTACATACCCCTTAAAGAGAGCAACTCTAGCATCATAGGAAAGGACTTAAGAACAAGTCCAACAAGCTGTGACCTGTAAATGCCAACAAAAAAAACAGACCCTACTTTTCTACTTCTCTGATTTTGCAGAAGGTCCCTGTTTTGCATCAAATTTTTACCATTCCCCTGTAATATGTTTGATTTTATGATAAATCATTTAAGACTACAGTCAGTCAATACTGATAGTCATTAGAGTTTTATACTTTTTATTCTTAATACAATGCGTGTCGATGCAAAGCCTGTTGTTCTATTAAATTTTAAGTGAATTAGAGTAATATTTAAAAATTGTTCCTGATTTTGGGCATTTGTTCTCTGTTATTTTTGGCTTTGTCCACAACTTTTAAGCAAAGAAGATGTGATATATGCAACAGACCATCCCAGAACCACCTCCCACCTTGCCTCACATCCAGATACTCATATTTTACACTCTACTCCACTACAACTATGGAAAATAAATATTCTCCATTGTAGAGATGGCTTGTTCTTCCACACCTTTAACTAAATGCCTATTGATATTTTTATGACAAGCCAAAGATGACAGAATATTCCCAATTATGCTGTCTCAAACACAACTGCCCAACTTTTTTTACTTATTTTCTACCACCTGTAACAACTAAAATAATTTCATGCACTGCTCCTTTTCTCCTTCTCGTATTAGGTTCATAGGTTCATGAGATGCTTATTAGGCTATTGACCTGCGAGGATCTTAAGAAGCCTATCTTTATATTACCATGGTAATTTTTAGCCCTAATATTTTGCACATGAGATGGGCTGAATAAGGATATGTTGGGAAATGTACATATTTCCCCCACCATGAGGGATAGGTGAGTTAAACCAGGGATTTAGGGCTAAAAATTACCATGATATGGCCTCCAACACCTGTCCTATGCGGACAGGCTCAAATCACTATCACTCTACTCGGTATCATACAGATTGCTCAGAGGTGATCTGTGTCTTGCCTACAAGGCAATATCGGACCATTACCTAGTGGAGATGCTTCGTATCCATAAATCTAACTCCTCTTGCATTACCTGCTCAATAGGTTTAAATCTAATATAAGACATCAACAAAACCTGCTGGAGAGACAGGTTTGCCTCCCAGATATTGCCCCACCTCTGGAAAAGACTTCCCATACATGTCAGAGTACCTCACTGACCATCTTCAAATGCAGCCATGATGAGTGGATGGGAAACCACAAAATTTGTCCCAGGGGTTCCACCTGTCTCTCATTGACAGGGGTGACAGGTGCTGACTGAGGTTTTTTTTTGGCAAGGCTTGTAAGGGCCCCATGGCCATTAGCCTAGTAACCTCCTATGATCCTATAAATTTGTGGTTACCCATCCACTCATCCAATTATATTTGAATAGAGTAAGAGAAGCACTTTGCTTTATGTAAAGTGGAAGATAGTTCCATAGAAGCAGTAGTCTCTGTCATGCAAACGTATCCCTCCTACATGCTCTATTTATTTTGGAAAAGAGATTAAGATTTGTAGTTTATGATACCATTAAACTTGCGAATATGCAATAGGTGTGACAGAGTAGGGTCTGCTGAAGCTTTATATACAAGGCAGATGTCGCCTCTCAATAGCCTGTATGATAATGAGAATATGCACAAGGCTTTGAGATGGTCTGCATAGTTCTTATGATTTAGGCCTTTGATTTTTTTAGTGAGAAAGTATTGTAGTGTTTCCAGTTGTGACATGTTTGAACAGGTACATAATGAAAGGGGTATTATACTAAATGATTGGTGTAATGAGTGCCAAGTACAGTACAACAATTACATCCCTGGATCTGGACCCAGTACCTTTAAATGTAAGCTGTAGGTAAGCTATTTGTGTGGACAGATCATCTTTGATGATCTTGTCCTGTGGGAAGTTTATAATGGCACCAGATGGCGTCATTTGCAGTCTTTCCATATGCGTTATGTGGTGGATCCTGGCACCTGACAGGCAGCTGATTGTTACTTTCTCCTTATTTAACCTAGTGAGTGGGACATCAGTGTGCCTTACTATCGAGTCACCTATGACTAGTGTGTTGGAAATGCTGTTTTTCCTTAGGGGCTTTGGTTGAGTGGCACACTGTTTAGGAGATTAGCGTTGTGTTGTGGTGGTTGAGTGCATTTCTGCCTTGGAGGTATCTGCTGCTTGGGTAGACTTTTATTGACAGCCTCCACAAAGGTGGGTGCGTGGTTTCTGTTTTTATGTGAAGGCAGTGCTGGTGTGTGTTCTGGAGGGCTATGTGTTCCATGTGGTGAGGTGCAAGTGCTGACCTTCTCCTCTTGACCAGCTATTCTGGTCTTGTCTGGAGAGTGCATGGCTTCCAATTTGATATATAAGTGCATCTCTCGCAAGTCTGAATGTTGGGAGGTAAGAAGAGAAGGTTGCCAATGTACATGGGGCAGTTGCTACATGCCTCAGGATGCCCAGGTTCACCAGGTTAATAGGAGAAAGCACAGGGAACTGACCTTTAGACATGCCTGGAGGGGTGGGCATTGATAATAACTACTGGATCTGTTTCCTTGTAGAACGTTTAGTGCTGGTAGCACGTTTGTGTGCTACAATAATTACTACAAGAAGTCTGGTAAAGTGCTAGACTAATATTACTAGTATAAAGTACTTTGAGGGGCTGATGAATGAAGAGAATGAGAGGGAGAGAAGGTTGGATGATGTGCGGATAGTGAATCATGAAGTGCAGTGAATTAGCAAGGAGGAAGTAAGGATAGCTATGAAGAGGATGAAGAACAGAAAGGCTGTTAGTCCAGATGACATACCTGTGGAGGCATGGAGGTGTTTAGGTGAAATGGCAGTGGAGTTTTTAACTAGATTGTTTAATGAAATCTTAGAAAGTGAGAGGATGCCTGAGGAATGGAGAAAAAGTGTTTTGGTACTGATTTTTAAGAATAAGGGTGATGTGCAGAGCTGTAGTAACTACAGAGGGATTAAATTGATCAGTCACAGCATGAAGTTATGGGAAAGAGTAGTGGAAGCTAGGTTAAGAAGGGAGGTGATGATTAGTAATCAGCAGTATGGTTTCATGCCAGGAAAGAGCACTACAGATGCAATGCTTTGAGTATGTTGATGGAGAAGTACAGAGAATGTCAGAAGGAGTTGCATTGTGTCTTTGTGGATTTAGAGAAAGCATATGACAGGGTTCCTAGAGAGGAGTTGTGGTATTGTATGAGGAAGTCGGGAGTGTCAGAGAAGTATGTAAGAGTGGTACAGGATATGTGCGAGGGTAGTGTGACAGTGGTGAGGTCTGCGGTGGGAGTGACGGATGCGTTTAAGGTGGAGGTGGGATTACATCAAGATTCAGCTCTGAGCCCTTTCTTATTTGTTATGGTGATGGACAGGTTGACAGATGAGATCAGACAGGAGTCCCCGTGGACTATGATGTTTGCAGATGACATTGTGATCTGTAGTGTGAGTATGGAACAGGTGGAGGGAGACCCTGGAGAGGTGGAGATATGCTCTAGAGAGAAGAGGAATGAAGGTCAGCAGGACTAAGACAGAATATATGTGTGTGAATGAGAGAGAGGGTAGAGGAATGGTGAGGATGCAGGGAGTAGCGGTAGCGAAGGTGGATGAGTTTAAATACTTGGGATCAACAGTTCAGAGTAATGGCGAGTGTGGAAGAGAGGTGAAGAAGAGAGTACAGGTAGGATGGAGTGGCTGGAGAAGAGTGTCAGGAGTGATTTGTGACAGACGAGTACCAGTAAGAGTGAAAGGGAACGTCTACAAGAGGGTAGTGAGACCAGCTATGTTATATGGGTTGGACAGTGGCATTGACAAAAAGGCAGGAGTCAGAGTTTGACGTGGCAGAGTTGAAGATGTTAAGATTTGCACTGGGTGTGACTAGGATGGACAGGATTAGGAATAAGTATATTAGAGGGTCAGCCCAGGTTGGAAGGTTTGGAGACAAAGCCAGAGAGGCAAGATTATGTTGGTTTGGACATGTGCTGAGAAGGGATGCAGAGTATATTGGGAAAAAGATGCTAAGGATGAAGCTGCCAGATAACAGGAAAAGAGAAAGGCCTAAGATAAGGTTTATGGATGTGGTGAGAGAGGACATGCAGGTGGCTGGTGTGACAGAACAAGATGCAGAGGACAGGAAGAAATGGAAACAGTTGATCTGCTGTGGTGATCCCTGATGGGAGCAGCCAAAAGAAGAAGTATAAATGCAGGAGAGGAGAGAACCAGTAGATCTAAGGGAAAAATTGAAGAGCAGACTTTGGCACAGCTCAAAAGCTTACAAACTGTCCTGGATACAGCAAGTTTGTATTTGGACTAGATTAGCTAAAGGAAAGGTGGGAAACGAGCACAAATGGGGGCTTTTAAACAAGAAAATTGGAAGAGATGGAAAAAACTGCCCAATCGGCCAATAAACCACAATTTCTGGGCCAGAAACCACTCCTCTTGTGGTAGATAGGCTACCTAGTGCTTACCACTCTCACCGATAAGCTAGAAAGCTTCCCTCCAACACAGAAAGGCTCGGGGGGCTCAGGAGCTTACAAACAGTCCTGGATACACCAAATCTGTATCTGGACTAGACTAGTTACAGGAAAGGAGGGAAACAAGTGTGAATGCGGGCTTTTAAATCAGAAAGTTGAGAGAGATGGAAAAACTACCCAAACAGCCAATAACTGCAATTTCTGGGCCAGAAATCACTCCTTATGTGGTAGATAGCGTATACATTCATTTGGTTGGCCAGTGGATGGCTGACAGGGAAATGTTCGGAAGCAGTGCAGCAAATTCCCATTTGTCCAAACGCAAAATATGCGAAATGCACAATATCCCTCCTTTTTTGACCCAAGGTAGCGCTTGTTTAGGTGGTAGAGCGGTCGGAAATGTCTCATTCGGTGTTTTTTATGACATTCTAATTGTTCGCCACTATGAAATTCGACATTCTGGTTCGGAAAATATAACGTTCTGAGAATGTTTCTGTGAGTAAATGAATGTATACCGGTAGATAGGCTACCTAGTGTTTACCACTCCCACTGATAAGCTAGAAGGCTTCCCTCCAACACAGAAAGGCTTGGAGGCTCAGCAGCTTACAAAACATCCTGGATACAGCAATTCTGTATTTGGACTAGACTAGGTATGGGAAAGGGGGGAAACAAGTGCAAATGTGTGCACTCAGGTCCCTCAACCACAGGTACAAATATGACTCTGTCATTGTACATGTGGGTGTGAATGACCTGAGATGTACTTCCCTGGACTACATGAAAAGAGACATGGAGGAGTTCTCGGATTATGTAGCCCAGGTGGGTATGACCCTAGCCCTGAGCGGCATCCTACCATCACCCAGAATGATACCACAGTACAAGCAGAAAATAATTGATTTCAACAATTGGCTAAGTTTCTGGTGTCATTCTAAGGGGATCCACTATCTGTCTGTCTGGGATGACATGACTGACAGACCTTGATGCTTTGCCAGAGATGGCCTGCATCTGTCACCCCTGGGCTTCCGGATACTGGCCAAGGCTCTTGCCACCCATATAATGCCTTTTTTAGGCAGTGTTCCAAAGACCAAATTACCACTGTAACAGCTACAAACAATCTGAGGGTCATGCTGCTCAACGCTAGAAGTCTAAATCTCAAAATGCACTTGCTTGAAGCACTCCTTAAAATGGAAAACTTCGACATTTGTGCTGTAACAGAGACCTGGTTCAAGGCAGCAGAACGCATCCCTGCACTACCAGGCTATAACTCATTCTACACCTTTTGGCCCAGAACTTGGACTGAAGCTCCAAAGGCGGTGTTGTTTCCATATTCATAAAGGATGTGCACACCTCCAGACTGTTAACTCAACATAACGCATCAGAGATACTTCAGGTGCAGCTAACATTGGGTAAGACAGCGATTCAGATCATAGCCTGAAATAGGTCCCCAACCATGCCCCAAGAATCACACTCCACATTCCTAAGCACCCTGGAGAATATTAGGGTCCAACCTAACACTCTCTTACTAGGTAACTTCAACTACCCCTCCATTAACTGGGAAAACTACTCATGTACCAATACACTTGCCCAACTTTTCCTAGAGTTCATTAATTCCATTGCCCTGGACCAGTTAATTTCTACCCCAACTAGCGGTAGCTATTTCCTTGACCTGGTCATTACTAACATGGGCAACCATTGCTCTATACCAATAGTCAGCTTCTCCTTGGTTAGATCCAACCACAAACTAATCACCTTGTAAATCCACATCCCCCCACCACCGCAAAGGTAACCACCATGAAAAACTTCTCCAAAGCTAACTTTGGTCTCCTAAAAACAGAGGTGGCTAACTTCACGGCACCCATGCAAATGGAGAATAGTTGTGTGACTGCTGGATCATACACCAATGCACTGTACGAACATATACACAAATGCATGGATCTCGCCATGCCCAATAGAACCAAGACGCTCGCCTCCAAAAAACGGAAGCCAATCTGGTGGTCCCCTGCCATAAACAAACTCTACAACAGAAGGAGGAAACTGATGCGAAATACGGTGAAGTCCCAAGACTGGAAAAACTCCCATATCAGCCTCAGCAAAAAGTTGAGATCCCTCATCAAATCCTCTAAAGCTAACTATGAAAACAGAATTGCAGCAGATAGTAAAAACAACTACAAGGTATTCCATAGTTATGTAAAGAATCTCCATGGCAATACCCAGATATGCTCTGAGCTACTGCACAATGGTACCTCCTATACCGAGCCAACAGATATTGCCAGTATACTGGCCGACAGATTCAGTGCCAACTTTACCCCCCCCCCCAAGGACCAGTCAGAATACCAGTAGATTGCCAGGCACCCAGTATTACTGCTGCACAGGTTAAAGTAGCACTGTCCAAGGCCAAGAATACAGCTTCTATGGGACCTGACAATATCCCTGGCTGTGTTCTACATGAACTACAGAGTGAACTGGCACCTCACCTGTGTGCCCTGTTCAATCACAGCCTCACCTAAGGTTTTGTCCCTACAGAATGGCACACTGCTACAGTCATCCCTCTCCACAAAGGAGAAGTGAGTACAGACCCTGGGAATTATTGCCCTATTAGCCTGATGAGTCTGAGATGCAAAGCTATGGAACACATCAGCATGGACCTAATAAACAAGGATATGGGGAATCTCCAAACTCTGGATCCCACACCGTTTAGTTTTGTGAAGGGTAGATCATGCCTGCTCAACTTAGTCGTTTTCTTTGAGTTAGTCACCGGAGCTTGGATGAAGGCAAGTTGGTTCATACAGCCTACCTTGATCTGGCCAAGGCTTTTGATACCATTCCCCCACAGAAAAACTCACTAAGCTAAGCATTAACCCCTATATCACTAGGTGGATTGCAAACTGGCTCACAGGTAGAATCCACAGTGTGAAAGTAGCTAACTCCAAGTTAAACTGCCGACTAGTCACCAGTGGAGTCCCACAGAGTTCGGTTCTGGGTCCTCTCCTGTTTGGTATCTACTTCTCTGAAGTCCAGGTCAACACGTAGGGACTCTGGCTGACAAAGTTTACAGACAATTGCAAGTTGGGAGCTATTATTAAGTCCCCAAGTGATGTTGAATTCCTACAGAATGGCCTCACTGAGACCAACGACTGGTGTCAGAACCATGGCCTTAAGCTCAATGCCAAAAAATGTGTAGTCATCCCCTTTGGGAAAAACCTGGTACCCATCAATTACCACATTGATGGTAGTCCACTGAACACAAAAGGTGTTATAAGAGACCTAGGAACACAGGTTTACAGCAACCTCTCTTTTGATCACCACATTGCCACTGTGGTCAGAAAGTCCTATGTGGCACATCTTATTACTAAGGGTTTTACATCCAGGGAGAAAGAGGTCTTTGCCTCCCTCTACTCTTCCCTCATTAGGCCAATCATCGAGTACAATGTCCCCTTTGACATGTACCTCACTAGACACCTGCAACAACATGAGAGGCCACAAACTTACCTCACAAAGAGGATCCTAGGCCTTAAACACTTGTCCTATACAGACAGATTCAAAAAACTCCAACTATTCTCTGTCTCATATCGCCTACTTAGAGGCGATCTCTGCTTAACTTACAAATCCATGTCTGACCCAGCTCTGTTAGAAATGCTACATCTAAAGAAATCCCAATCCCTCTGCACCACATGCTCCAGAGACCTCAGCCTCATTACCATAATTAACAGAACATGCTGGAGGGACAGGTTCATAACCCAGAGACTGCCCATGCTATAGAATAGACTTTCCATACATGTCAAGCAGAGCACCTTGCTAACCCTCTTCAAGAGAAATCTTGATGAGTGGATGGGAAACAGAAAATTCACCCTGGGGATAACTCCAGTGCTGTACAGTGATGTGATCTGTAAGGGAGGTTAGTAGCGAATCTTGCGATTTTGTTATAATAGGACTCCAGTTTGTTTAAATCTGATTTTATGAGTTTAGTGAATATTGGTGAGGCATACATAAGGGTAGAGAGTAGATGAGTCCTAGCTATGGAACATCTAGTGGCCTTGGGTAGGCATGACTTGACTCTGTATAGTGAGCCTAGCTTAATGTGGACCTTTTTGATTGGCAAGATTTCACATGACAGCAAAAAATTCCTTTCTGTAAGAATATGTATTGAAATATATGAAAACACATGCATGATTGCATATTTACCAATATAAACAATACTGAATATCTTTCACGATATGCAACTCACAGTGCAAATATTGCTCAACACCATCTAAGTTATACCTAAGGCCATGCAATAATTTGTAAGTCACTTGTTTTCTAAATTATTAAATACAAATGGAAATATTACTTATTTTCATAATTACTAACAAACAACTAGCAGTATCCCCAGTCAAGTGTGATATAAATGGACATTGACAATGAATTTTTCTATCCCCCACCATGACATTTCACACTATACCTCGCAATAGTATGCAAGTCTTTCAGTTATGAAAATTTGAGCATAAATATGAAAATATAAATAATAAGTGGCAAACATTGATTCATTTGTCTACTGCAGGGCATCCTAGAGTAACACTCTTGTGTTATTTTTGTTAATAGGTCATTACCCATTCTAATGCTGACTGCTGTTAGCTGGTAAGTCACTTAGTTAAAGAAGCCAAATCGAAAAAACATCTGGATGTCCTAAGGAGCTATGGGTGTTTATTGGAAGAATACAAAAAAGTGCTATAGACGTGAATGAGTCTAAACATTTGCGACTGTTGCTGCCCTCCTTTCATTTGCCATAAAGCCTGTTTTGAGACTGATATTGAATAGCTTCTGTTGGGGATCAGACATGTAATGTTTCAGGCTGACCAGTAGTCAGCCTGGTTTGTTACCTGGCCTCATAGACATAGTGTTTATGGCCTTAGATAGAGCCTTGAGAACTTGTTCTTGGGACATTTGAGAGTAGAGGTGCAGGTGTGGGTATGTGATCTGAGAATATCTGGGGGGTGGGAGGTGAGAATTGAGTTAAATTGGTGCTTTGGTAGTTAGGTTATGTCTTTTGCGTCAGAATATGTGGTATAATTTACTATCGTATTCTCAGCTGTTTGGTGCTAGCTCGCATAATCTGGCAGTTAATTGTAAAGGATTAAGGCTCTAAACTTTAATATGCTGCTTCATGTTGCCTAGAGTACAGAGCTGGATTCCTTTCACTGCCATCTTTCTACTCAGTGATTCCAATCAAGTATCTTAACAACATTCCTGGGTTGTGTCTTAAGAAGGACACATGTACAGCAGGCTTACCTGGTCAACAAATTATATATATATATATATATATATATATATATATATATATATATATATATATATATATATATATACACACACACACACACACACACACACACACACACACACACACACACACACGTATAAAATGTATTTATTTATTGCATCTGTTTACACAGGATAGTCTAACAGAAAGCTACCTCTTTTCAGCAGTGCACAGGGAGAAAAGCTGTAGAAAAATTCCAACATTACATAAAGATCATGATAAACTGAGATATATAATTAATAAACAAATGTACAAAATTTAAACAGGTATCATTAGTTCCCACCCACCCCCTCTTTCCTTAGGTTTATACTCTTACCACCACACCCCTTCCTGCTTAGCAGACCTATCACTTTCCACTTCCTCTCCATAACCACTCTCCCCTCTGAAATTAAGCACAACCAACCACTCAATTCCTCCACACCGCGCAACCCACCCTTTCCATTACAACAGTACAATGTTCCACTTCAATATCCACATCCATCTAACTCTCCCACTACTCATCCTTCTCACAGGCTCTACCTCTTTTGATATACAGTTGTCCTACCCTAGCATATATCCTACAGCCTTAATCAATCCAACATATAAAGACAACATCCATTCCTTCAATATCTCCCTACCTCTCTATAACTTCTCTAATATTTGGTTTCTTAAATATAGCATACTTCAGTAAACCTCCCTCTATTCTAAACCTAAACCAAAGGCCATCACTTCCTACCTCCTCTATGCACTATTTAATATGCCCACAATTTCCGTACTTCTCTCTGGTGATATCCAACCCAATCCAAACCCCATCTCCACATGCCACTCACAAAACCTCACCCTCCATTCCCCCCTCCTCACTCCAACCCCCCCTTTACTCTCCTTCCCAGTCCTACCACTTCCTACCCAAAAAGCATCTCTATCTACTCTCTAAATGTCAACAAAACCTCAGAACTTCAAGAGGGTCTCACAGCAACAAATGACTGGTGCCAAAGTCATGGCCTTAAGTTAAATGCAAAAAAATGTATTATCATACCACTCGACAAAAACATGACCCCCTACTAATTACCACATTAACGGCAACCCCCTATGCACACAACCTGTAGTGAGAGACCTGGGTACTCAAGTTGACAACAATCTCACATTTGACCATAATGTAGCGGCAGTGGTCAGAAAAGCCTTTTAATTTGTTCAGCTCAAAAGTAAAGGGATTGCATCCAGAAAAAAGGAGGTTATTACCTCTCTGTACTCCTCCCTCATTAGGCTAATAATTGAGTACAACACCTCATTTGGTATGTACCTCTCCAAACACCAGCAACAACTGGAAAAGCCACAGAAATACCTCACAAAGAGTATCCATGGCCTCCAACACCTGTCCTATGTGGATAGGCTCAAGAGACTATCACTCTACTCTGTATCATGCAGATTTCTCAGAGGTGATCTGGGTCTTGCCTATAAGGCAATCTCAGACCCTGCTCTACTAGAGATGCTCCATATCCGTAAGTCTTACTCCTCGCGTAGTATCAGATTGAAAGGCTTAAATCTAATATGTGACATTAACAAAACTTCTTGGAGAGACAAGTTCGTCTCCCTGAGGCTGGTCCAGCTCTGAAATAGACTCCCCATACATGTTGAACAAAGTACGTCACTGACTCTCTTCAAGCGCAACCTTGATGAGTGGATGGGTAACCACAAATTTGTCCCAGGGGTTCCACCTGAGTCCCTCATTGACAGGGGTGACAGGTGCTGATTGGGGTTTCTTTTTTGGGGATAAACTATTGGCTAGGCTTGCAAGGGCCCCAGAGCCATTAGCTTAGTAATCTCCAGTGATACTATGAACTACATGCCTGAATTGCCCATAACTCCCCACATATTCTCTGAATCTTGGCTAAAACCTTCTATCCCTAATACTGCAGTTTTACCACATGGTTATAACATCTTCCACTCTAACAGAATCCCAAAGAAAGGTGGAGGTATTGCTATCCTCTATTCTGATCAACGTAACCTTTCACTCCTTATCATCCTTGTTCCAAATTTCCACCCTGCCGAAACACTTATACTCAACTGCCACCTAAATTCACACAAGAAATTAACCATTGCCTCTATATACATCCCACCAGATAATAATATCTCCACTCTTGAGCATATTCTGTCATGGTTCTCCCTCAATATAGCCTATGAAACCGTTATCCTTGAAGATGTAAATATTGACTGGTCCAAACTTATAACTGACTCCCCACAACTCATTAACTGCATTAACTTACATGGTTTCAACCAACTAGTCAAATTACCTACACACCTTCATAAAACTTCACCTACCTACCCAGTCCTTGATTGGATTCTCACTAACACCCCCACTCTCTACCATAACTCCCATACCTTACCCGATACCTTGAGTGACCATTTTCCTACCCACATCCAAAGATACACTCCCCAAGCACCTAAGTCACACACATACAGAGACATTTGTAAACTGCCCAATTTTAACCGTGAAATATTTAACTCCATACTATCACACATCAACTAGTCTGTCTTCCAGCAGCTCCCTCTCAATGAAGTCATGCTAAAGTTCAATCAGATATTTCTTGACATTCTCAACTCCCTTGCTCCACCTAGGAGAATCAGAATTAAAGCTAAATATGCCCCATTGTTATCTAAATAAACCCACCTCCTTATGCATAAAAGAGATTGCGCTTGGAAAGATTGGGTCAAAACCAGAACACCATCTCTACTCCAAAACTATAGACAACTCAGGAATCTCTCCAAAAACTAATCAACAACAATAAGAAAACATTTTATACCTCACCCCATTTCAACAGAAAATCTAATACCCAAAAATTCTGGTCTACTGTAAACAGAATTCTTCATCCTGGCATCCCTTCCATACCTTCCCCCTTCCCAAATAATACCCCAGTAGAAACATCCAACCTTCATAACAACTACTTCATAGATACTATTCAAAAATTAACACATACCAATAGCAACACTGACCCCCCCCCCATCACTTCTTCTAACCCACATGGCAGAAACCTTTTCTCCTTCAAACCAGTCTCCATTGTCTATATTAAATCACTACTTCACAAACTTAAACCTTGTTCCCCCTCTGTAGACCACCTTCCTTCTACCTTCCTCAAACTTGCCACTGAATCCATAGCCTATCCTATTACTCTACTAATCAACCTATCCATTCAAGAGGCCACAGTCCCAGACATTTGGAAACCCCTTCACACTGTCCTATTACAGAAAGGTAGAAATTCTACCGACCCGTCTAATTATAGCCCCATAGGTATACTTTCCCCTTTATCAAAAATACTTGAAAAATGCATCCACACTCAGCTCATGAAAACCTACTAACACCCACACAGCATGGCTTCAGGCCATACCATAGCACTGCCACTGCACTCTTACCTTTTACCCACACAGTATCCAAAGCCAGAGACAACAACCAACTATTATACTGCCTTTTCCTCAACCTCTCCAAGGCCTTTGATACTGTTTCTCACCCTTTACTTCTGTCTAAACTATCCAATCTCAACCTCTCTGGACCCTCTCTTGACTGGTTTGCAAGTTACCTCTCCAATACACAGCAATCAATCAGATGGCTCACTTCCTGTTCCTCCTTCCTAACCATCAAAACTGGTGTCCCCCAAGGTTCCATTCTTGGACCTCTACTCTTCAATATCTTTACCAATGACCTCCACACTGCCTGCAGACAATCCTCCCTTATTCAATGTGCAGACGATTCAACACTTCTTACCATCTCAAGCACCATCTCTGACTTCCACACACATACCCAAGATTCTTTCCTTTCCATTAAAAAATGGCTTTCAGACAATCGGCTCATCTTAAATCCAAAAAACGAAACTTTTACTATTCCTGCCTCAACCTCTAGTCCACCATAAATCTACGTTTCTCATTACTTCCTTTGATGTGACTGCCATTAATGCAGAGCCTCACACTAAACTTTTAGGTACCATTATTGATAACAAACTGAAATTTAACCTGCACGTCCAACAAACCATTAAAAAAAACAGCAAAAACTAGGACTATTATACAGAAATAGGAAATTCCTTACCTCTGACACTAAACTCTCCCTGGCTCAAGCACTCCTCCTCCCCTCCCTTCTCATGTAGCTTCAATATTTACTAATATCTAGTCTACACTTCTATCTAAGTTAGAGCAAACATATCGCAAAACTGCTTGATTTGCTAGTAACTTACCATATAATGCACACCACTGCCTTGCTCTCAACACACTCCAATGACTAGAATTTTCACAACTCCAATTGACTCAATTTTGCATCCTACACTCCATTCTATATAAACCCAAGTCCTGCCCCTCCCTATCCTCCCTCATCACTTATTACAATCCCAATAATTCTCTCCATACTTCCAATCAACAACTCCTTGCCATCTATAAACCTAGCAAAAACATAGGAAAGCTACTCTAGAAACACAATGTGGCCCAGGCCCAGAATAAACCCCACTCATGCATAAGAACCACCCCACCTCCTACACTTCAAAAAAGAGCTAAAACAATTTCTACTTGACTCTAGGTCCTGTCACTGTGTTGACCCTACCTAATCTCTTCCACATCCTTTCTTGCCAACAGTACTCTGCACAGTACTCTCGTACTCCTGTATTTCATATACTGCTATTCTCTGTCTTTTCTCTCTACTGCTCATATCAGGCCACTACAACCCATGTACATATGTATATACTATGCCTCACTTAACTACCTCCTCTTTACTTAACTAAACCTCACTTAACTACCTCCTCTTTACTTAACTAAACCTCACTTAACTACCTCCTCTTTACTTAACTAAACCTCACTTAACTACCTCCTCTTTACTTAACTAAACCTCACTGAACTACCTGCTCTTTACTTAACTAAACCTCACTTCACTACCTACTTCTTCTCATACATCTCTGCTGCTACTACTTTCATCTCTTTTCTACTTCCCCTGTTTGAAAAAGAAAACAGGAAAAGAACAGCTAGGCCATACTTTTCTGTCGATATCAACAGTCTGTTTGCCTTCATATACCATGTGTGTTTTTTCATATTGTATCATATTGTTTTATATTGTATCTATGTCAGTCGTATACATTTTTTACACTTCCTGCTTTTCTCACTGCTGTTTTAGAATTTTATTTTCTGTTATTATAACTATGTCTGTGTACTGGAGCTTTTCTCCTTGGGTCTGCACTGAAATCGACTTGTTTTGCTCAGTTGGACCAACCCAGTTAACAAATGTCAAATAAACAAATAAAAAAATAAATAATAGCAGCTTCATGTAATGAGTTATGAAACATTTTCGGGGGGAAAAGCACGGGAAAAAAATACATAAGGAACATAGTAAACAGAGGTATACAGGTAATCAGCAACTATACAACATTTAAGAGAATGTCGTTCGTTAATAGCATAGAAGCATCAGGGAAAGAGTTATGAAACATATCTGGAAATGAACTAGACTGAAGGGGAGAAAAGAAGAAAAAATGGAGTATTAGTATTTAGAGGTGAGAGAGATGTTTTTATGACTTGTAGAAGAAAGAAGATGGAAAGGTAAAGGACAAGGAGGACATTTTGGACTAATAACTAAGGGTAGGGTGCTTGGAAAGGAAAGGAAAAAGTAGGGGTCAGGGCATTTATTACCCTGGAG
The DNA here is from genome assembly GCF_019279795.1 of Protopterus annectens. Classification (NCBI taxonomy): domain Eukaryota; kingdom Metazoa; phylum Chordata; order Ceratodontiformes; family Protopteridae; genus Protopterus; species Protopterus annectens. Next base: position 1,610,514,511 of record NC_056729.1, on the reverse strand, counting down.
TTGTGCATGTACAGAGCCAGGTATCTTTTAGGTATTCTCTTGTTTGTGACTTGAAAGAGCTGTTTTTTCCTGTGCTTCTTAGAATGAGAAGAAAGGAGTTCCAAATTTTGACCAGGAAAGAGGAACATAAAGACTCACCAGCTGAGTTGTTGGTTTTTGTAACAGTTACATACATATTAAATATTTTTTCTGTCTCTCTATCCAGATATGTACATACATATATGTATATATCAATATCAATATATGTATATATATATATATATATATATATATATATATATATATATATATATATATATATATATATATATATATATATATATATATATATATATATATATATATAGATTCACTTCAGAATGTCAAAGTTTCAAAACTTCGAATTTCATATGGTTGAGACCATATTATCGAAGTCTTAAAACTTCAAAACTCTGAAATGAATCCAAAAAGAACACAAAACCATGTTCCTCAAAGTTTTTGCAGGGGGGGCCCCCTGCACCCCCCCCCCCACATTCCTGCTATTTAAATATACCAACTCCGAGATCACACTACAGAGAGGAAAAGGGGAAATTTCCCATTCCGCACTGTATGCAAATCTCCGTTCAGAACATTCAAAGTTTTCTCACTAAAAAGGCAGCACAGCAGATGAAAACAAAATGGAATAAACCAGTACTGGAAAATGCAGCTAACAATATAGAGGGGAGGACCAACATTGTACCAGTGGGCAGTTTGCTGATGTCATGTATAAATTGAGTGTGTTTTTTTAAAATACTTTTGTCTGAGGAAGTTTGGAGATTGTTGTAAACAAAAACGCTTACAATAAATGGTTTTATCTTGATTCAACTTGTTTGACTAAGCTGCATTTTCCAGTACTAGTTTCTTCTGCTGTGCTGCCTTTTTGGTGAGGTTTCTGGTTTGTTGGTGTTTGTTTTACAAGTTCGAAGTTTTAAAACTTCGATCATATGGTCTTGAACATATGAAATTCGAAGTTTTGAAACTTTGACATTCTGAAGTGAACCCAAGGATACACACACACACACACATACACACACACACACACACACACACACACACACACACACACACACATATATATATATATATATATATATATATATATATATATATATATATATTTATATATACAGAATCACTTTAGAAGCTCAAAATACTGAAATATCAAAATTCAGTAATTCAAGCCCATGAAGTGGAATCCTGAAAAGAGCGAAACCTCAGAAGTGTGAAATTCAAAATCTCGAATACCGGAGGTTTTTAATTTCGCGCTTCTGAGTTTCACTGTGGTTATGTATTCAGGTAAGCATGTATGTGTTAAGGGTTTTGGGTAGGGGCTGTGGTGTGTGTTATTGTTTGTTGCTGTGATGTGTGTGTGCCAGGAGAATATATCTTCTGTGGTGGTGTTTTGTGTGTGCTTGTATGTAGTGTGACCTCTGAGTTAGAATATTTAAGTAGAGGGTGTGCGCCCCCCACACAGAGGTGCAGGGGAGCTTGCCCCCCCTTGCTTTTATGTAGTAGAGAGCTTGTGTTTGTGTGTGGGGAGGAAGGTGTGTGTGTGTGTGTGTGTGTGTGTGTGTGTGTGTGTGTGTGTGTGTGTGTGTGTGTGTGTGTGTGTGTGTGTGTGTGGAGTAGAAGCACGAAATTCAAAATCACTGGCGTGCGGGATTTTGAATTTTGTGGTTCTGAGTTTTTGTTGTTTCAGGTTTCAACTTTATAGCCTCAAAATACTGAATTTCGATATTTCAGTATTTTGAGGATATAAAGTGAATCCATATATATATATATATATATATATATATATATATATATATATATATATATATATATATATATATATATATCTAAAGCCAAAAATACAGCATCCATGGGAACGGACAACATCCTAGGCTGTGTTTTACATGAACTTCAGAATGAACTGGCTCCCCACCTAAGCACCATGTTCAATCATAGCCTCACGTCAGGTTTATGCCCACTGAATGGTGCACAGCAACAGTTATCCCACTCCACAATGGGGGAGCCACCACTGATCCTGGGAACTATTGCCCTATTAGCCTGACGAGCCTGGTCTGCAAGGCCATGGAACATATCATCATGGAATTCATAAACAAAGACACTGGTAATCTCCAGACTCCGGACCCAACTCAGTTCGGGTTTGTGAAAGGCAGATCATGCCTCCTGAACCTGGTCGACTTCTTTGAGGCAGTCACCAAAGCAGTAGACAAGGGTAAGGTGGTTCACACAGCCTATCATGACCTCGCCAAGGCTTTCAACACCATCCCCCATTCTGGAATTATAGCTAAACTCACTAAACTAGGTATAAATCCCTATGTCACAAGATGGGTTGCCAATTGGCTCACTGACAGAACCCACACTGTAAAAGTTGCATACTCCAAATCTGATTTCAAACCAGTGACAAGTGGAGTACCACAGGGTTCAGTCCTGGGACCTTTCCTGTTTGGTGTCGACTTCTCTGAGGTACAAGCTAACACAGAAGGCCTCTGTCTAACGAAGTTTGCAGATGACTGCAAACTAGGAGCTATAGTCGAGTCCCCAAATGATGTGGACATCCTGCAGAAGGGCCTCACTGAGACAGATGTCTGGTGTCAGAGCCATGGCCTCAAGCTCAATGCCAAAAAGTGCATTGTTATCCCCTTTGGTAAAAACTCTGTACCCATGAACTACCACATATCTGCAGTCTTCTTAATGCTGAATGTGTGATAAGAGACCCTGGGACCCAGGTGGACAGTAGCCTCTCCTTTGATAATCACATTGCCAAAATAGTCAGGAAATCCTTCTATGTGGCCCACCTCATCACAAAAGGGTTCTCATCCAGGAAAAAAGAGATCATTGTTCCCCTCTACTCGACACTCATTCGACCCATTATAGAGTAGAATGCCCCTTTTGGAACGTACCTCACAAGACATCTGCAGCAGCTGGAAAGGCCACAGACGTACCTCACAAAGAGGATTACTAGCCTCAAACAGATGTCCTACACTGACCGTCTTAAAAAAACTCCAGCTTTACTCTGTAGCATATTGCCTACTCCAAGGTGATCTCTGCCTAACATAGAGCTATGTCAAACCCAGAGCTGTTGGACATGCTACACCTAAAGAAATCCCAATTCCTCTGAGCTACATGCTCTAGGGACCTAGACCTTGCCACCACAATAAACAGGACATGCTGGAGGGATAAATTCCCGTCCCAGAGACTTATCATACTCTGGAACAAGCTACCCATCTATGTCAAGCAAAGTTCCTCATTAACACTCTTCAAGAAAAATCTTGATGAGTGGATGGGAAATAGGAAATACACCCTGGGGATCACTTCTGTGGCTCTGCTCAACAGGGGCACAGGAAATTAACTTTCTTGGGTTGGCGTAAGCCAGGGAACTTTGTTGGCTAGGCTTACTTAGGCCCTATGAACCTATACACGCGCGCACACACACACACACACACACACACACACACACACACACACACACACACACACACACACACACACACACACACACACACACACACACACACATTCATGCATATTCATGCACATGTACATATATGTGCAGTTGTCTCTATAATAATTCATACTGCAAATATCCTGTAGGTACATTTTCTAAATGCTGCTTCTTTTTTATCCTCATTCATTTGTTATTGAGTTGTACTTCTGGATTGTGTTCTGAAAAACGTCTAGTTGGAGCATTGCTCTGCCTAGGTTAACAAACAAATAAATAGAAATTATTGTCTCATATGTGCATTAATATTTTATTTAATATATTTGCTCTGTCCAAATGTTGAGTGGTACAGTGACTGTGACCCTTGACATTGATATGACTTTGTATTACTAACAACAACCTTAAACAGAGTGAGGTGGTTCTGATCCAAATCACTGTACTACTTAATGCAGTAGTTGGACTGTCTCATTATTGCTACATTTTCTTGTATGCAGTCTATGACTGACTCAGTATTTTTATTTTTCTGTCTCCCCTTCTGCAGGTAATACAATACAAAGGTTTGACTATGTTGTGTCTGGTTTATGTTACGAAGGTTACTGGGTAAGTAATACCTAACTAGCATCCCTAAAACAAGTTCATTGTGATTATTTCACAAGATGTTCTTTTGTACCAGTCTTAAAACTGGTAAATGTGAGATTTGTCACTCTATTGATATCGATATGATTCCAAGTAAAAGGATCTAGTTTGGTAAATGCTTTTAACCCGTGAGTAACTTGAATCTGGGTCTCACTAAGTTCAAACTGAGTTGGTCTGAATGTGCAGGCCTGTTCTTCGATTTGTAGCTTTGAGATGAGGGGTGGAAGTTGGTGAAGAAGTATTTTGGAAAAGATCGAGCTAAATGGCAGGGTGGCTCTATTTTTGACTAACAGCCAGTTGACTGTCTTTAGTAGGTCAAAATGACATATGTGGTCCTGTGCTGTAAGGGCAAATTTGAATGTTTTACTGTCTGCCCTTTGCAGAAAATGATTGTTTCAGGTAGAAGGGAGAGTAAAGGGAGTCCATATTCCAGTTTTCCAGTTTAAAAATAAGAACAGTGATTTATTTGTTGATTTTTTTTAAATCACAACAGGTTTATATATATATATTTTAAGAGGAGAGTCAAGGTTGTATTCATAATGAATTAGGAAACTTTGTTCATGAACCTGAGCAAATTCCCCCATTTTCCTGTAGCTAGTGTGTTTACAAGATGGCTACTTCCACTCTACTGGAGCAGGCTGCTGTTTCTGCTATTTATTCTGTGGTACCAATTTCTGAGTCTCCTCTACTTCTCATGAAGAAGTTAGGAGTACAATATTTTCATCCCAAGCACTGCCTGATTCTGCATTGTTGGAGTTTATGATTACAGATGTTTGTAATAAGTGCCTCTTCCAGTGTCTTGGAGTGATGTAAAATCAGATGTGCCTCTTTCTGACTCTGTTCTTCTGTCATGTGCTTTATTTCCTGGAGCTGTTCAGGATCCTCCTTCTGCTTTGGATGTTTTGAATTTTGAGAGCGGTAGAGATAATGCTGCTACTGATTCTATTCTTTAGGTCTTTGTAGGAGACACATCTTGAATATGCTGGCATTTCTACACCACGGTGACCTTTTCCAAACTGTTTGCTTCCCATTGTGCTATGCCTGGTCTTGGTGAACTGGTTTATAATTATCCTGTCATCTAACTACAGTGTAAGCTTCCTGCTTCTTTTGTTTTATAATTGTTATTATGTTTGGGACTCTCATGTAAAGCCTTTGGTGTTTTTAACTAAGATTTAAATAGGTTTTTAGGTTCGTAGGCCTTTACTAGGCTAACAGCCACAAGAGCCTTGTTAAGCCTAGCTATGCATCCCAAATGTCTGACAAGTTCTGGTACCCTTGATAAGTGTAAGAAGGGGCTTGGAAGATGAAATATTTACAAGCAGGGGCCTGGGAGATGAGCCAACATTTCCTGTTCCCTATCTAATTGCCCAAGTTAAACTTGAATTTGGTTAGGGAGGGACTTTGCTTAAAATGGATGGTGAGCCTGTTCCACAGATGGGGTAATCTCTGTCATACACATATGTCTCTCCAACAGGTCCTATTTATATCACAGGCAAGGTTTAAGTGTTTAGAATGGGTAATTCTAGTGTTGTTTATTTTGCTGATTTGCAGGAAGTCTATCAGAATGGGGTCTGACAATGTCCTGTATACCAGACATAGATTCCCCCCTCAACGGCCCATAGGAATCAGAATACAGGGATAGGGCCTTGAGCTGGTCTGCATAAGACAGTTTACTTATGCCCAGTATTCTTTTAGTGAGGAACCTCTGTGGACATTCCATTTATTGGATATGCCTGGTTAGGTACATATCAAAGGGGACATTGTACTAAATGATAGGTCTGATAAATGCCAAATACAGTGGAACAATGATTTCATTGGACCTAGATGACATACCTTTGTTTATAAGTTGTGCAACATAGAATGAATTCTTCACTTCTGTAGACACATGATTGTCAAAGGCTAGATTCCTGTCTATGTGTGTCCCTAAGTCCTTGACTACTGGGTCGTCTCTAAGGGGTGTGTTGTCAATATGATGGCTACCAGTGATTGATGACTTCCTGAAGGATACTATTATGCATTTCTTGGCATTTAGTTTTAGTCCATGGCTCTGACACCAGTTGTTTATCTGTGTCGGCCATTCCTTGAAAATATTTGTGTTGATGTGGGATTCAATGACAGCCCTTAATTTGCAATTATCTGCAAATTTAGTCAGCCAGAGACCATTGACATTGGCCTTGAATTCAGAGAAATAAATGCCAAAAAGTTGTGTACCAAGGACTGATCCCTGAGAGACTCCACTTGTGACTGGCCTTTTTGTCGAGGTGGACTCCCAAATTTTAACTTCCTGGTTCCTGTCTGTGAGACAGTTGGCTATCCACAGGGTGACATATGGGTTTGTACCTAACCTCTTGAGTTTGTCAACAATGCCCAAGCGAAGTATTGTGTCAAATGCCTTGGCCAGGTCAAGGTAGGCAATCTGAACCATTTTGCCCTCATCCATTGCTTTAGTGACCTACTCAAAGATGTCTACCAGGCTGAGTAGGCATGACTTGCCCTTGATTAAACCAAACTGGGTTGTTTTGCTGATAGTTTATGCTTTATCCAGTTTTGTAGTCAAACATATGTTGTACCTGGGTGGTGACTGAGAAGGGTTAGTAGACCAGTTCACTTACATGGTTATGAAATTGTAAAACAAATAAAACATAAAGTAAATATGTGCTCTCTGAGTCACTTGGAGACTGAATGTTTCACAGATATGTGATTTTGCCATTTGAGTTATTTTAAACACTGGAGTGGCTTTCTGTTTTTGGATTTTCATTTATAATGACAAATAAAAGTATTTTTGTAATTTCAAACTGATGCTTAAACTTTGTCAATGTGCTGCAGGCATTGGTGCCACTATTGGATTGCTAAAGACTTTACGATGATCATGGATTTAAGGGAATTTGCAATATGGAGTGAGACATGTTTTTAATTTTACTGTTCAAAATAACAGACTTGCACACTTCTCAAATGTTCTAATTTTTAGTTATTTCTGGAGTTCCTTTAGTTACTCTGGACCACCTAAATCTTTTCTAATGGCTTTATCCCCATAATTAATTTTTTCAAGTAAGAAATATAATTTGTGGTGGAAATCACGGCTTGCTGGAAAAACTTGCAGTTTGCACTGTACTGTGTATGAAAGGTTACACTTCACACAGTCTTATACTGTGTGATAAGTTTTTGGTGCTTCTCCTCCCATTTCTTCTCCTTCTGTACATATTAGTAGTTTTCAGGCTGGTTATTTAATTCTTCCTGTTCTTTCTGAACATTGAGAAGGCAATTATTCTGCTGTACTTAGTGGAAGGGAGTAGATGTCTCTTTCAGTTGCCCTGACCCTTGTATTAACAGCTTCTGCTGCTTCTGCCACATTGCTTAGTCAAGCTAACTGTGCTTCTGATGTGGAGGTACAGGCAGCAGGTAGTAATGAGGATACTTCTGATGCTCACTTGGCATTTTCTGTGGAGTGTGATCCCATTTCATTGGACAGTTGGTATGAGGAGTTAGGGTTGGCATAATGGTTCAGGTGTTTACCTTGCAAACACAAGGTGCAGGGTTTAATTCTCAAATGGGATAATTGGCTTGGCTTAAAATGACTCATAAGAGCAGTTAGTCTAGTACTGATCTATGAACCTATGAAGTGATGGTTTCTGATGGGTAAACTCTGCACTCTGACTCTGGCATTTTTGTTTATTCTGCTAAGCCCTTAGCTTTTTATTCTTCTAGTCATGGGTATGGGGCGTTGCAGGAAGAAATGGACTATGGTGTTCGGTCAAGTGACTGAGGCTGCACTTGATGATGGGGGTGAATAAATTTTTTGAATTTCCTCTACTAATGTCAACAGTTGGGTTACTATAAGAAGGGTGCCATATATTTTCTACTGGTAGCAATTATTGCAGTATGACATTGTTTGTCTTTTGGACATTTGGAATGAATAATTGCCTTCTCAATGGTAATTTCAGACTTTGTAGAGAGGTGTAATTGTTCCTTTTTCAGGATGCCTTCTTAAAGTTTACTTGAATGATTGCCCACCATGCAGATATACATTTTCAGGATGCCACTGCTATGGATCCTAGCAGGAGTTTGGTAATTGAAGTATGGCATATGGGGTTGTCTCAGTGGGTCATTGCTGTATATGCCTTGAAAAAAATC
>NC_056729.1:1610496278-1610501278 GCF_019279795.1 Protopterus annectens | reverse complement strand
AAGATGGAGTCTCCTCACCAACATCTCCTCTCTATGGACCAAAGCTGGTGAAATCTACTGAGTGATAAATGAAAGAAGAGGATAAGAACAAGAAGATGTACCTTCTGCTGAACAATGTCTTCCACAGGTCTGGTATGCTGTGGATCAGATTTCTAAGCATTCTTCAAATAGTAACTATGTTCAGAAACTTAGCACAGGAAAATTTGTACTGTTCAGATGTCATCACCCTGAACGTAATAAAGAAAACCGTATTTTCAAAAATCCCAAGGAATCTGTCACTTGTGTGAAGAAACAACATCACCGCAAACCAAACACATAATCACACAAAAACATACTCGGAGGCTCCAAATAAAGATCTGCCGAAGCAGCAGAGACCTCCAAAGCAGACACCCAAGCAGCTGCTACCCCAAAACAAAACACGTGCAACACATATCTCACAAAGCCAGTGTGCCAAACAGTCACAGCCCTTAAGACTAAACAACACACTTGATACACTTGTAATAGGTGACTCTATCGTCAGGCACACTGACGTCCCACTCACCAGGCTGAACAAGGAGAGGGTCACGGTGAGCAGCCTGTCGGGCGCTAGGATCCGCCACATAACACAAGCACTCAGGTCACTCCAAGGCAAGTACAAATATGACTCAGTCATTGTCCATGCTGGTGTGAATGACCTGAGATGTACCTCCCTGGACTACATGAAAAGAGACATAAAGGAGCTCTCTGAGCATGTAGCCCAGGCCGGTATGACCCTGACCTTGAGTAGCATCTTACCCTCACCAAGAATGATGCCACAATATGAAGACAAGATGATCAATTTCAACAATTGGCTTAAGTACTGGTGTCATTCAAAGGGGATCCAATGCCTGTCAGCTTGGGATGATATGCTCGACAAGCCACGATGCTTTGCTAGGGACGGCTTGCACCTGTCACCCCTGGGCTTTCGGATATTGGCAAAGGCTCTTGCTACCCCAATAGTGCCTTTTTTAGGCAAGGCTCAAAAGACAAACCCACCACCATAGGTATCAAAAGGGATAAGAAACTAAGAGTAATGCTACTCAACGCCAGAAGTCTAAACCTCAAGATGCACGCACTCGAAGCTCTCCTTAGCATGGAGAACATCGATATCTGTGCAGTAACAGAAACCTGGTTCAGGGCTCCCGAGAGCACCCCAGCACTACCAGGTTATACCTCATACCATGCTTTTCTGCCCCAAAACTTGGACCGAACCACAAAAGGAGGGGGAGTATCAATATTCATCAAAGATACCCACACCTCCAGGTTGGTGGCAAAGCACGAAGCATCAGAGACTATCCATGTGCAACTAACAGTGGGTAAAACAGCCTTCCAGTTTATAGCCTGCTACAGACCACCCTCCCAAACCCAGGAACCCCACTGGCCTTCCTGAGAACACTGGAAAATATGAAGGTCTCTCCAAACACCATTATATTGGGCGACTTCAACTACCCAAACATAGACTGGGAGCATTACTCTAGCTCCAACACCCTAGCCCAAAGGTTCCAAGAATTTATAAACTCAAATGCTATGGAACAACTTGTTACCACTCCCACAAGAGGGAAAAACATACTGGACCTGATCATCACCAACATGGGGACTCTATGCTCCAGACCAGAAGTGTATCCCTCACTGGTAAGATCAGACCATAAACTAATCTCACTGGATATTCACATCCCGACCCCACCCCCTGCCCAGAAAACCACAGTGAAAAACTTCTCTAAAGCAAATTTCACACTCCTCAAAACTGAGGTGGAATCCTTCAAAGCCCCCGGACCAGTGGAAAATACAGCCCAGACCACAGAATCCTTTATAAACGCATTCTATGAACACCTTCAGGAATGCATGGATCATGCGATCCCAAATAAAACCAAGACACAATCCTCCAAAGGCAGACGTCCTGTCTGGTGGACCCCAGCCATAAACAAACTATACAATAGAAGGAGGAAGCTACTAAATGATAGAGCAAAATCCCAAAAAGGGAAGGCATCACTGATCAGTATTAGCAAAAAACTACGGGCACACATAAAATTGTCTAAGGCCAGCTTCGAGAGAAAAATTGCACAGGACACTAAGGATAATCACAAGGCTTTCTTTAGTTATATTAGGAACCTGGGTGGCAATACCCAGATATGCTCAGAATTAGTCCAAAATGACAAAAAATACACCAAACCCACAGACATTGCCAACATCCTAGCTGACAGGTTCAGCGCAAACTTCTCCCCCCCTCCCCACCAAAAGGGCAAATATCTATCCCAGCAGAGTGCTGCCCCCCTGACATCTCAGATGCTCAGGTAAGAGCCGCCCTCTCCAAAGCAAAAAACACAGCATCAATGGGACCAGATGGTGTCCTGGGCTGCGCCCTACATGAACTCCAAGAAGAGCTAAACCCAAACATAAAACTACTGTTCAATCTCAGCCTTACCACAGGATATGTGCCCAAAGAGTGGCGTACAGCAACAGTGGTCCCTCTCCATAAAGGTGGTGCCTCAACGGATCCTGGAAACTATCGCCCCATAAGCCTGACTAGCTTGGTCTGCAAAGCTATGGAAAGGATCATCATGGACCTCATAAATAAAGATATTGGGGACCTACAAACACTGGATCCTACCCAGTTTGGCTTTGTTAAGGGCAGATCCTGCCTCTTAAACCTGGTTGATTTCTTTGAAGCAGTCACCAAGGCCATTGACGAGGGGAAGGTGGTCCACACAGTCTACCTGAACCTGCAAAAGCCTTCGATACAATACCCCACTGGCATTATAGATAAGCTCACCAGCTTAAATATAAACCCCTATGTCACTAGATGGATTGCAAACTGGCTCAAGGACAGAACCCACATGGTTAGAATTGCTGGAGCCATGTCAGACTCCAAACCAGTTACAAGTGGTGTCCCACAAGGCTCAGTCCTGGGACCTCTCTTGTTCGGTATATATTTCTCGGAGGTACAGGCCAACACGGAAGGACTGTGGCTGACCAAGTTTGCAGATGACTGCAAACTGGCGCCATAATCGACTCTCCAGCCGACACAAGCATCCTCCAAAAGGGCCTCATAGAAACAGACAACTGGTGCCAGAGCCATGGCCTCAAGCTAAATGCCAAAAAGTGTATAGTCATCCCCTTTGGCAAAAACAAAGTGCCCACAAATTACCACATAGGTGGTAATCCATTAAGTACAGAAGAAGTAATTAGGGACTTGGGGACCCAAGTTGCTAGCAATCTCTCATTTGACAACCACGTGGCCAAAGTGGTTAGAAAAACATTTTATATAGCCCACCTAATCATGAAGGGATTCACATCTAGATCAGGGGAGGTCATCGTGCCTCTTTACTCATCCCTCATCAGGCCCATAATTGAGTACAATGCCCCTTTTGGGATGTACCTTACCAGACACCTGCAGCAACTGAAAGACCCCAAAAGTACCTCACCAAGAGGATCAAAGGGCTCAAACAGATGCCATATGCTGCCCGGTTAAAGAAACTCCAGCTCTACTCAGTGGCATACTGCCTGTTCAGAGGCGATCTGTGCCTGACGTATAAAGCCATGTCAAACCCGGAATTAATGGACATGCTGCATCTCAGAAAATCCAAATCCCATTGAGCTACACGAGAGACTTGAACCTCAGCACTGAAATAAATAGGACATGCTGGAGGGACAGATTCATAACCCAGAGGCTCCCTTCACTCTGGAATAAAATCCCAGTCCAGGTTAGGCAGAGTCCCTCATTGACTCTCTTCAAGAGGAATCTTGATGAGTGGATGGGAGATCGTAGGTTTACCCCGGGTATCACTTCTGTGTCACTGTTAGACAGAGGCACAGTATACTAACCTCGAAAAAGGGCATAGCAAAATAAATTTAAAATGGGTGGCGAAAGCCAAACACATTCTGGCTAGGCTTATAAATGCCCTAGGGCAGATAGCCTAGTATGAACCTATGAACCTATAATCAGACTGTGGTAGTAGTGCGTGGTATTGGTCATCTTAATCATAACTGTATTCTTCATTCCTATGTGATCAGTGCCCCAGCCAAGGGGTTCAGGGCACAGGATAATTAAGGAAAGGGAGCATTTATGAGTATTGTGGATAAGTAGATCCATGTAGTGCATCTCTGGAAAGAACTGCTGGATAAAGCTTTTGGCTAAAGCTTTGAAACCCAGAAGCTATGCCAGGCTTGAACTGAACATATAGCTTAATTTTGTACCCTAAGAACACATATGGAACAAATGTCTTGCAGATGCCATGTGCTGTAAACTTGAAATGTTAGTTCTGACTGATGCCCTTTGGGGTAGATGGCAAAGCATATTTTATGAATGTCCTTTTCAAGAGGCCATTGTCATTTGGGCCTAAGACTATCAAGCTTATCATGGCTACAAATAGCAAGGGAGACCATTTCTGCTGGGGACATTTTCTTATACTTACAGCAGAGGGTTAGTAGGCTCAAGCAGAGGCAATGGAGGATCTTTTCCCATAGGCAGCTGTAGCAGGAACCCAAGTTCAGCAATCCCATACTGGTCAAGTTAAGATCACACATTTTATGATCAGGGCTCTTGGTAGAACAAGAGATGCAACCCTCTTCATTTTAGAGATCTTCTCAATAGTTATGACTTTCACCTTTACCTCCTTCTGCTCAGGGAGACTACAATGGGGGAGAATGCCATTATATGGGCAATAAAGGCAGACATCACCAATTGCACACATGTGACGAAGGTAATCATTGAGGGCTTCACTTTGAAATAGTGATCGTTACTTAGCAGATCCTTTCTTCAAGAGTCTATTTAGGCAAAATGTAGTTGATATCTTTCTCAATGGAAGAAATATCTAGGTTGCCCATGAGGAACTGTGAGGAACAAGCTTCAAGTTTGATTTTTTCATGGTTCAAAAGAAAACAGGAGACATAATATCTATTTGGATCTCAACAGCCTCAAGAGTTACCTTATCAAGAGGGAGATCACCCTTTATGCTGTTGCCCTTCCTGGGTCTTGAGATGGA